>NC_052515.1:11463608-11496021 GCF_014356525.2 Nilaparvata lugens
ACAAATGGGTATGAAGGAATTATGGTGGACAGATTATTGAGTAAAATTAATAGACAAATTTTAATCAATTCTAGCTTTGTAGGCTCAAACTGTGAAGAGAAGACTTGGATAACAATCCCATATTTAGGCCTTGCATCTGATAAGATAGGTAGGGAATTGAAGAGGAATCGATTTCATGTTGCTTTCAAGACCAAACCGATTTTAAATAGTCTATTTAGCTGGAGTAAAGACAAAATTGATATTTGGGATAAAAGCGATCACAAACTTAAATGTGATGATTGTAATGCTTGTTTCGTGGGCCAGACTGGTAGAAGTTTCAAAAGTAGAATTAAAGAACACATCAGAGATTGGAATAAACAAAATGGGGAATCTAACTTTGCAGAACATTTGATAACAAATAATCACAAGTTCACAGTTAAGGAGAATGTTGAGTTTCTGCATGTTAATAACAAAGGCAGATCTTTGAATATTCTAGAGGCTTTAGAAATAACAAGAGTAATTGAGGAAAATCCCCAGTAGACTATAGTTTAAATGACCAGATTCATTTCAACCAGTACAACACTACGAATTTAGTTTTATCATAAACATGTAAGCATACATTAGTCAATAGTTTTTCCATTTACATATTCGTTTTATTATCTTTCACATTTTTTTTCTTGGTTCTTATTTTGTACCAATAGTTAATTTTATTATCATGGCGATTCTGTTGCTTAAGCCGCCATTTTGTCACACCGTTGAGGGGGAGGAGACTGTCTAGCTAGGCCAATGGCAGGCGTTCATGCCCTCGACCAATAGCAGTACTCGCCTACTAGTATAAATTCTGCTGCTCTTGTATTTAGTTTTAGTTTATCAGAGATAGACAATGGTGTAATAACCGAAACCGGTCTTTCTAAATCAGTGGTTTTTTGACAATTTCTTAGTCTTTTTCATTCAATAAGAATTGAATATTATTTAGAGGAAATATGAAAATACCGTGTCAAAATGGAAAATAATGATAGTTTATGATTAATATTACTGAACAAACATTCAAAATAAATAACAATTATCACATATTCATAAGCATTTGGATAGAGTGATTCATAATTCATTTTCATCTCTTTATTATAATAGAGAAGCTAGCTCACAGAAATAGGCCTCTTCTCTATATAGTTGATGCATAATAGAAAGAGAATGAATGAGGATATTGTATTTGAAAAAGTATGGAAGAAGGAAGAAGAGTTAGAATGATAAATTGGAGAATAAACGTATCAGAGAGCAAGAATGAGTGAGGAGAAATTGAAACAATGGATGAAATTAGAAAGAACGGGAAAGGATTAGATTAGATTATATCACTTTATTTTATGTATGTTACAATATTTACTGGCTTATACACTAATTTACATTTAATGACGAAAATGCTAGAATTCAACGAATTCCACAAAGTATGAATAATGAGAATAAATATATAATGCAATTAGAATAACGATAATATAATAATGTGATGTAACTTCATGAATAAGGAGAGAGATTGAAAACTTGATGATTGAAACGTCAACGAGATTAGTCACTGGAGTGATCTATGTTGATGTAAATAGATATAAATGTAGAAAAAGTAAAAGGAAGGGAGGTTTGAGGTAGAAAAGAACAATAAAAATAGATAGGAAAGTCAACGATAGGTATAAAAGGAAAGATATAGAAGGAAGATAGGTTTGGAGAGAAGAAGAACAAAAAAGATACAGAGAAAAATCAATGATAAAGAAGGGATGATCAAGAAGAAAATAAAAGATGGAAGGAATTAGTGGATACCAAAACATGCTGAAGAAAAAGAGGAGTGTGGTGAGAAGGTTGGGTAAGGAGAGGTGAAGGAGTGGTAAAGGAGAATGAGATGATGAATGATCGAGTGAAACAGAACAGAGCAAAGGAGAGACATAGAGGATGTAAGTACACGGAAAAATGAACAAAGGATGGAGAAGAGCAATGGAAGAATTGGAGAGAGAAAAGGAAAGATGAGAAGAATCCGAACCTAAATAGTATGAATGAAATCCCAGCACTGAAACTCAGAATTTAATATAATCCAATTATCTGTAGATAAAGAAACACTATATTGAGATCAACTTCAGACTGTCAGCATTCCCTCATTAATGCTTCCCTTTAACCAATGCTGACATATTTTAAAGAATCTCGTATAGCCCAGTGCGATCATAATATTATTATAGTCAAGGTGGCGACTCCACCCACAACCGATTTATTGTTTATTTTTATGTATCAGCTCATAATGTCCATGGCATACGTATGTATATAATGTGTATGTATGTATAGTTTTGTTCTTCCCAGGTTTATCTCTCCATTCTCTGTTCACAACAGGTTGCAGTGAGCCTGAAGGGAAGTGACTCTAGTTGAGATGTTTGGTGAGCCTTGTTATATTACTACAGATTCAATGCTGCTACAATGCAATATTTAGGATTGAGCATTTTAAAAGCAGAAAAAATGCAATATTCTGAAGCAGAAGGAATTCAATATTCTAAAGCAGAAGAAATTATGAAACAATGAGAGATTTTTGAGTATTCTCAAAAAAATTGATTGATTTGTTTGTTCTGTTTGAAACGGATTTTCTGAACTGGAGGTTTGAGTTATATTCCTGGTTATCAGGATCGTCTCTTATTATTGTTTGTTCAATATTACAAAACATTTCTGTAAAACACTTAACAATTGATTGAGTACTTTATTTATGTAGATTACAATATATACTGGCTTATACACTTATTTACAATAGCTTACAATACGCAGCAAATTATAGATGAATATACATAATATAGACTAAGAAAATAATTATTGAACTGTATATGATATGAAAAAGCAATTTGTAATATATAATCATAGATAATAATTATATTGTTATGCATCTCAATAAATTGGCGGAGCTTTGGACATATCTTTTTGATGTATTCCATATTCATGTCATAATAATTTCCATATTCATGCCATTCTTCGGAAAGAATATTAAAAATATCCTCCCACTAACTCTCTACCAAACAATGGTAGATTTCTCTCTAACAATGAGAGATTTTTGAGTATTTTCAAAAGTAGATTGATTTTTTTGTCCTGTTTGAAACGGATTTTCTGAACTGGAGGTTGAGTTATATTCCTAGTTATCAGGATCGTCTCTTATTATTGTTGTTCAATATTACAATACATTCTGTAAAATACTTAACAATTAAAGAGAAGAAGAAGGTAGCAGATATGAAAGGGATTAGAAATGAGAAGATAGCTCTCTTTCTCTTCCTTCTCTCCTCCTTCTTCTTCTTCTCCTCCTCCTCCTTTTTGAATCTTTTTCACCAATCATGTATTAGATTCTAGGCCTACACTGCGACGTTGCAATATCGTAGGCTGGGGCCTTGTATTAGAGGTGGCTATGACTACACGCGATAATCAAGCACTGTGATTTCAACCATATTTTGTAAATTCTTGGGCTGTATTGATCTGTTTCCTTCAGTGTTGTATTGTGATGTATTATTTATTGTTTTGTTCAGTTTATCGTGCTATATACCATTAAAATTCACTTCGTTCCATTGTATTCTACAGTGTTGTTGAATGTATTTGATTCAGACTCCAGTAAACTCAGAAAGTAGCCATCCTTTCCAATGATTTCAGCTCTGTCTTCATTGAAACTAATATATTTGTTACTTGTGACAGTATCCACACAGTCCCATCTCATTCAAATGCGAACTGTCCTATAACTTCCAATGGTTTCCACTCACTGTCTAGCATGAAAATTGATGGGACTACAGGCCTTATCAGTTATTTCAAAATATTAATCAGCTGAGCTTTAGTGTTTACAAGTTTGTGTTTCTCGAATGGTTCCAAATTTTCTTAAATAACTCAATATTATTCGTTAGAAGTGGTAATTGAGTGGAATATTTCTAATTAATTTATCAATTCAAACCATCTAAAATCAAAATTTATAGTTTATTGTTTATTTGAGACTAACGATAATATAATAATGTGATGTAACTTCATGAATAAGGAGAGAGATTGAAAACTTGATGATGAAACGTCAACGAGATTAGTCACTGAGTGATCTATGTTGATGTAAATAGATATAAATGTAGAAAAAGTAAAAGGAAGGGAGGTTTGAGGTAGAAAAGAACAATAAAAATAGATAGGAAAGTCAACGATAGGTATAAAAGGAAAGATATAGAAGGAAGATAGGTTTGGAGAGAAGAAGAACAAAAAAGATACAGAGAAAAATCAATGATAAAGAAGGGATGATCAAGAAGAAGATAAAAGATGGAAGGAATTTAGTGGATACCAAAACATGCTGAAAGAAAAGAGAATAGAGAGAAGGTTGGGTAAGGAGAGGTGAAGGAGTGGTAAAGGAGAATGAGATGATGAATGATCGAGTGAAACAGAACAGAGCAAAGGAGAGGACATAGAGGATGTAAGTACACGGAAAAATGAACAAAGGATGGAGAAGAGCAATGGAAGAATTGGAGAGAGAAAAGGAAAGATGAGAAGAATCCGAACCTAAATAGTATGAATGAAAGACCCAGCACTGAAACTCAGAATTTGATATAAATCCAATATATCTGTAGATGAATGAGACACTATATTGATATCAACTTCCGACTGTCAGCATTCCCTTATGTATATCATTAATGCTTCCCATTTAACCAATGCTGACAGATTTTAAAGAATCTCATTATAGCCCAGTGCGATCATAATATTATAGTCAGGTGGCGACTCCACCCACAACCGATTTATTTGTTTATTTTTATGTATCAGCTCATAATGTCCATGGCATATGTATGTATATAATGTGTATGTATGTATATTTGTGTTCTTCCCAAGGGTTATCTCTCCATTCATCTGTTCACAACAGGTTGCAGTGAGCCTGGAGGGAAATGACTCTAGTTGAGATGTTTGGTGAGCCTTGTTATATTTCTAAAGATTCAATGCTGCTACAATACATTATTTAGGATTGAGCATTTTAAAAGCAGAAGAAATGCAATATTTTAAAGCAGAAGAAATTCAATATTCTAAAGCAGAAGAAATTATGAACCAATTGATTGATTGATTGAGTACTTTATTTATGTAGATTACAATATATACTGGTATATACACTTATATACAATATTATCTTGGACTTTGTCACTTATAAATTTGGATGAAAAATAGCACAAGGACTACCTTATTATTTTATCTTTCAATGTTATTACATTACTGTCATTTGCATTGTAAATAAATAATAATAATAAAAAAAAATAAATGAATAATTTAGAGGGACTAATATCATTGTTTTTTATCCCAATGTTCACAAAATCACATCCTACTATCCTATGACTTTATCAGTTATTCCAGAATATTGAGAGAAAATAATATCATTTCGTTTCATATGACAGTGTTCACACAATCCCAACCTGTCAACGTGTGAACTGTCCCATAAGAAACAACGGTATACTTTTTCTGCCCAGCAAAAATTGACTGGACAGCAGGGCTTTATCAGTTATCCCAGAATATTCCGAGCCCTCACAAGTGAACCTGTCATTCCCAATCAACCGAGCAGGATGTGTGCAGTACAAGCCAATTAACTCCAGTCCAGACCACAACTTATTTCAAGTTCAGGCATGCTTTCTAAGCATGAACTGGGCATCATTCTTACATGACTTGACATACTTGCTCATCTTTATCAGTTATGTGCTATTTGCATGTTCTCCTCCATCAGTTACCCTACAATGTATGCTTCTACTCAATCTTCTCTTTCTTTTTTATCTTTTGTATTTCAACTTCTTGTGTCTGTTTCTTACCTCCTGTTATCCTTATCCTAACAACGAGTGAAATTTTTTATCAGTTAGTTAATAAAGAAATAATTTCATAGTACCCTTTCTTTCTTTCTTTGAAACATTCTTATATATTTTTTATTTCCTCATCTTTTTTATGAATGTCTCCTATAATCTATTTCCTTCTCTTCTTATTTTTCCTCTTCCTCCCTCATTCCCCTCTCCACCGTTCCAAGTTTTTCTGCTAACATTTCCTCTTCCTTTTCTAAAACTTCATCATTCCTCCTCCCCTCTCTTTTTTCCGAATTGTAGACTGTGAACTTTCAAATATCCCTCAATCAGTCACCTCTCCTTTGCTATCTTCCTCTTTTTGTCTTGTTCTGCTCACCTTCGTTTCAAGCATCTTTTCTGCTAACATTTCTAAATTTTTCCTCAAATCTTAAAAATTTTCCTTTCATTTTCCACTACCGATTGTAGACTCATTTTTTCTACTCCTATCCATTCCATTCCTCCTTTCTGACTGGATTCTAAGTTCCTAGCTGGATCTTTCTTTTCATTTATCTTCCATCGATATTCCTGATTTTTGTCAGATTCCTTTATGAGAGTGAAAACAATCAGATAAGAGCTAGAATAATGGCTTATTACCTCCAAATGGTATTTCTATACTGGAGAAATTGTTCATTTTGTACAAATATGATTTGACTTTTTGTGTAGTTGAGAAGTTGATATTGTGGTAATTATTCATATTGAATGAAAAAGACAATTCCTTAGTCTTTTCCATTCAAAATATGATTTATTTATTCTATGGTGAGAACTTTCTCCTATATATTTTTTGTCTTTTCCAAAATGTCTTTTCCCACAAGGCTGCAGTGATCTCCCCTTTCTTATTTTTCAGGAATCTCCCCTCTCATTTTTGAAGACTATGTCACGATTCATTTTCTCTTTGTCTCAGATTCATTTTCATGATTTCTTTTCCCAAGCGATAATCTGATGATCTGTTATATTACAAACTGCGATATCCTCTATATTGTATTCTTTACTCTATCAACTTTGTATCACTGGTTTAATATCTTCATTCTAAATTTGTTTTTGTTCCTTGGTTTCCACAACTTACCTCACTATAGTAGTTCAAAATGATTTTCTATTTGAATGAAAACACTGGGATTTTGTCAAAAAATATCACTTATTTCATATAAAACAACAAACATGTTTCGACACCAATAATGTCATCATCAGTGTTTTTTTTATTCTTATATTACTTCTTGTCATTTCCTCCTTATAATTTTTCTTATCACTTTCCTCTTTCACATTCTCCTGTCAATGTCCTTAATTCTCTGACCTCCTTTTTTTCCTGCTTTCAACTTCTTCATATCATTTCTCGTCTCTTCTCCTCATAATTGAGGGTTAAGTGTAAGAGAGGGCCGACTGCGCCCTAACTTCGCTCTCCCAGGTATAAAATAAAGGGAGTCATTCTATTCTATTCTATTCTAATTCTCTCCACTAGCATAATTTCTTGGTGATTTCCTTCCTCTTCACTAACATTTTCCTCCTTATTTGTTTTTCTCCACCATCTCCACTTCCTCCTGATGTATTCTTCTACTCCATTTCGCTCATAATTATCTCTTTTTCTTCTACATCTTCCTTCTCTTCTTTTCCTTCTCCCACCCCTCCCAGTTCTACATTTTCTTCTTTATCATCTTCTTATCCTTCTCTATGACTATCTTCTATTTCTCTATCACCTTATCCTTCTCTATGTCCATCTTCTATTTCTCTATCATTTTTCACCCTCTCCACATCACGGTTATTTGCATGCCTTGCTCCGTAGCTGTTGTCAGGTGAGGTGTAGCCCGTTGCCTAGTGAAAGACAAACGACTGGCTGGCATGTATGCAGTGCACAAATTTAATTTCGTTTCTCTCCAAACCAAACTACAACTTGATTAATGTCCGTGCTAAATGAGCAGATCACGCTTCTCACAACAGGGTCAAAAGTCGATTCTCTACTCTTATTCTTCTACACGATCTTCTTCCCATTCTGATCTCTCTCTCCCTCTCTCTCTCTCCCTCTCTACCATTATAAAAATATTCTTTATATGATTTTTTCCATATTTAATATCGTCTCATCACTATGTATATTTGTATTTATCCAACTGTATTCTATTATTTCAATGTATAGCCTATCAGTTTCCCTCCATATCATTCTCAATATCCTGAAATGTGAGTGTTGAGTCATGAATACATATTAACCATCAACAATTCAATTTGACTAACATTTTTTCTTATTCAATTGAAACATACATAAAAGTGAAAATACAGAAACAATACACCATGTATATTCGTATTTTATGCAACTGTATTCTATTATTTCAATTTCCCTCCATATCATTATTCTCAATACTCCTGGAATGTGAATGTTGAGTCAGGAATACATATTAACCATCGAAAATTCAATTTGACTGAATTTTTTTCTTATTCAAGTAAAACACACAAAAAAGTGAAAATACAGAAACAATACAAATTGAATAGAATCAGGCTCGTGGTGGGGTGTGCTGAATGGGATATTAAAGGAGGGAAAATACCTAGCAAAGTATAGCTTTTTATTGACCGAGCGAAGTGAGGTCTAAGATTCAAGTCGACGGTTTGGCATTTCTGTTTATAATTAAATGTTCAAATTTTTGAATGTTTGAATGTTTAAAAGTTTAAATGTTTGAATGTATAAATGTTTTTATGTTGCGCATTCAAGTGTGATGTTTTTGGCTCAAAAATTTCTCGTTTCATTCAAAATTTCTTAGTTTCATTCAAAATTTAGATTTTTTGAATAATTATCCAGTAACTGTTCTAGATTTTTGATTTTAGACTCTAATAGTATGTATTTGATTCAAAATGTGCTTGTTTTTCTGAGTATTGAAGAGCGTAAATTGTATTTTAAAAAAAGAAAGTGACATAACCAACATTTTGATTTGGACAGTATAGTATAAATTGGAAATGAGACAGTTTTGGGCATGAGCCTGTTGTGCCTTTCCTCATGTTAAATATTTGTACACAATGTAATAAATAAATAAATAAATAAATTTACGGCGAAACGCGGTAATAGATTTTCATGAAATTTGACAGGTATGTTCCTTTTTAAATTGCGCGTCGACGTATATACAAGGTTTTTGGAAATTTCGCATTTCAAGGATGATATAGAAGGGAAAAAGAGCCTCCTTCATACGCCAATATCAGAGTAAAAATCAGACTCTAGAATTATTATTCATCATAAATCAGCTGACAAGTGATTACACACATGTGTGGAGAAGCCAGTCTGTTGCTGTATTTCCATAAGGTCTATAGTTTCAATCAGGTACTTGTGGATGAGAATACTGCGTGAGGTCTACTGTTCACAGAACTACTAGTTTAATAGAGAATTCAATTATATACAATACGAAACACGCAATAGAAGTCAAAATACGGGAGTAATACAATCAAAATACGAATCTTGAATAGCAATATAAAATAAATTATACAGAGAAAAATAAGCTTTGTAGTGGGGTGTGCTAAATAGTATTAAAGGAGGAATACTTAGTCAACTATGCAACTATGGTTTCACATGGAAAAGGTTGGTAGAAGAGAATTTTTCACTGTAGAGTGTTTCGAAGTGAAAATTTATTTCATAGAAAAAATATAGGACAAGAAGATATCTCATGATATAGGGCGTTTAAGTTCCACTGTTAACTCAAGCTGATAGTCCAAGTAGTTATTTTTTGTAAAGCTATGTGACGCTGGTAGTCTCTCCTACTGTGCCGCTCACACACTCTTACCTGGCCAAAACAGTAATAATCGACAGTTGTCGACAGTAATCGGCTTGAGATAACAAGAGATCGGCTTTGAACATAAACGACTCAAACCATGGGATACCTTCTCATCTCTTCAGCATGGTAATACTTCATTGAATATTGTATGGGGCTTTCATGAAGGATTTGGGATTTCCCAATATTTCTATAACTTGAACAACTGATTGTGGCCTTATATAGTTGAAGCTACAAGTGTCAAATTGAGTCCTATCTATTCTTCATGTTTTGCCAAATGAGGTTTTTGAGAAGTTAAATAACACATATATAATTACGAATGATGAAATAAATTGTTTCATCAAAATGATAATGTTCTTCGTATTTTCTAAACAAAATACCAAATATTTGCCAAATGACCATGGCAAGGTGAATTACACAAGAACAGGTGGAAATGATAACATTTGTTTCATCAAAATAATAATCGAATGAAATTATTAACCAAAAACAGACCATTATAAACAACTTAATATATCCAACCAAAATTGCAGTTAACAATTATTACATGTTCGAAAAAATTTTTAGTGAGCTTTAATAGTTATTTGTATATCTAGAGTGAAAAGTATGACTTTTTCTCCCTGAGGGAAAAGTTTGAAGCCCGAGGCAAGCCGAGGGCAACAATTTTCCTGAGGGAGAAAAAGTATTTTTCACTCGTGATGTACACAACATTTTTCCTCCATCTACATTTTTTTATAGAAACTGCAAATAGAATCATTTTAATAACTTACGTATTGGTGACAATGTTTCCTAACAACATAACCTAAAATCTAAAACCTAAAAACCGGCCGTCTGATTGGCACTGCCGATTGCGCTATCTAGCAAAAGTTGTCACAATTATATCAGCTGGGTGTCTAGAAAAATGGCTGACTCCAGATCACGCGGTTCAGATTTGAATTGCAGATCAAAAATATTTGTTGGCTGGTATTTTGAATAGAATAAGATATTTTAAAAATTATATTAAAGTTTATCGTCTACTAATATTAAGAATATAATATCATACAAACATATATTTCATGAGTTGATCAAATTTCTGGTTGTGGTATTGAATTCTGTTGACTCAATGACAGACACCTCTTTATGCGTTCTCATCTGAGCTTAGACCTTCTAACCTATTATAATGTAAGTTTTTAAAATAGAAATGCTTCCCATGTTATTTAAATGGAGTCACTTTTACTCCCTAGGGAGTTTTTCTTTTTTTTACTACCGAGAGCGAAAAAGTGACACTTTAGTATTATGTTTCAGGGAGTAAAGTAAGTACTTTTAGCCAGTAGGTGGAGGAAAAACTAATTAGTCCAGTCAATATAGACATGAAAAAGGGGTTGTGCTTGCAATTTATATTGTAGTTCTGATTTTTTAATATATTATTTGGGTACATAGGAGAAGTCCTGAACGAATTCCTCCATGCAAAATTACCTTGTGCTAGATACAGGGTAGCCCAAAATTAGGTGTGTTTCACAATACAAGGAGCAATGTTGTCAGGTGTACCTGGAAATCTATATGAGATAGAGCGCTCTACCTGATCTCAGATTGTAGAACACAAAAGTAAGCCCAGAGTGATTTCGAATTATACAACTAAATGGTAACAATCGGAAGATATTGTTGATCAAAAAATAAAATTCAAAAAAATTTACTTTTTCTTCAAATTTCACTCTTTTTTGAAAAATCATTACTCACTACTCATTGGAGATAGAGAGTTCCGAATGATCTCATTCCATCCAGAATTTTATAATCTAGAAAAAAAGCGGGAGTAACTTTTTCTGTCCGATTACGAGATTTGACAGAAATAGCTAAAAACTGGAAAATGAGCCGAAAATACGAGGTTATTGGGCCACTCTGTATCTAACACAAGAAAATTTGGCATGACGATATTGGTTCTGGACTTTTCTTATGTACCCAAATAATATATTAAAAAATCAGAACTACAATATAAATTGCATGCACAAATGTATATAGTGACTGGACTAAATTGACATTAAGAGAAAAACAGCAAAATAAAAATTCTTTGTATTTTCTTTTAAAAATATTGAAGATGTCTCCTTCTCAATCTCCACATTTCTCTTTCGCTACTTCTTCCTCTCCTTCTACTACGTCCTCTCAACCATCCCCTCGTTGTCAACTCCTCTCTTTTCAACTTGCTTTTCTCAATCTCCATCCAGATATTCACACGAAAATGTTATTGTTGATGTTACAAACACGTTTTGCGAATAACTGAAATGTATTAACGAATAGAAGAAGACGGAAGATTTCTCTGGACCAGTCACGCATCGCTCTCACACGCACGCACTCAACACACACGTGATGTGTCAGAATTTCCTCAACAAATTAAAAATACATAATGATATTAGCATGAGTCGTGAGGTCCAGTTACAATAACAGAGTCGACCGAGTTTGGAAGTTCGCTGAGTTCCGGAATCTCTATTCTCACTCTATTTTATTCCAAATCATCTTCTGCTATTCCTTTTGAATCTTATTCATATGTCTCTTTCTCGCTCTTCTCTTTACTCCTCTATCTTTTTTCTTCAACTTATTCTAATCTCTCATTCTCCCTAATTCTTGTCAATCAGTTTTACATTCATCAATTCAGTTTACTCTATTATTCATCAATTTTACTCAATCAATTTTTCACATTTTATGGAATCATTTTGATTTTACACCTTTTTGAAATTATTCATCTGTTTCTTTCTCGCTCTTCTCTTTACTCCTCTATCTTTTCTGTTTTACTTATTCCAATCTCTCATTCTCCCTAATTCTTGTCAATCAGTTCTACATTCATCAATTCTGTTCACTCATTCATCAGTTTTACTCAATCAATTTTCCACATTTTATGGAATCATCCGTCTACCCCCTCATACGATTCTCTCCATCCCAAAGACCTCAAAGAGATATAGACCCACAATGCCTATGCCTTCCCAATGATAGCTCTTACTTGAAATTGAAGGCCGCCATTGGGGTATTTTAGCACGAGATATTATATCTATAATATAATATAAATATATCAATAAAAATAATAATATTAAAAAATATATAATAATATAATATATTATATTTGTAATACTATAGATTACAAAAGGTATTAGTATGTAATAATCTTATAGGTTGCCCCCTCAATGGCCGATTTAAATTCCAAGTACGACACTAGCGCTGCATGTGAGTCTATGCATCTTTAAGGTCTTTGCTCCTTCCAAGAATTTCATAGTATGGATCTCCCATCATGCAGTTCATGACAAATGACATCTAATAATAGTCAAACAAAATCAACTTTCAAGGTCCGCACAGTTTCAAAAGCTATAACATTATTAATTATTATTATTGAACGAAATCCAAATTAAATACTTAATTTTTTAATTAAAAAATTGCAATATCTCAGTAATTTCCATCTGTAACATTATTATTATTTATTCAAATTGGTTCATTTTTGTGAAGTGTAATTATTCATTTATTTATTTATTCCATTGGAATTGCAGATCATAATTATAATGATATAATATGATTGGGAGAAGACAACAGGCATAGCCCAAAACTGTCTTCTCCCAATTTTTACAAATAAAAGTTTCAAAAAAGAATAAGGTTAAGATTTCACTTTCACTTCAAAAAGTCCAATTTCCACTTCAAAACTAATGACTAAACTAAACATTTTGAATTTTGATATTTAAAAACTGATTAAAAACAAAAATATTTCACCCAAATCTCTACAGATTGGAAATTTTTGAGTATTCAGCAACTTCACTCCATATTTGATTATTATTGCTCTACTTCCCATTCTCACAACTGCTTTCCACGATAATTATTTCTCCTTCTTCCAAACCATCATATTTCTTTCTCACTCAATTGCTAAATAAAATTTTGTGACATTTTTCACATGTATTCGTACATGTTTAAAGAATAAATTTTATTTTCAGTTAAATTCAATTATTCTACCGTTCCCCTCTAGATAATCCGAGCCTTCTTGACAAAAATAATCGATTTGATTTGATTTATTCTCTTCATTCCACTATTCACGATCATATTCACAATATTCATGTCTTTTCTTCAACTCCCTCATCTCTTTCTTGTCATCCTCTTCTCCTTTCAACTGTTTCTTCCTCTGTTTACTCTACATTCTCCTCCTATTTTTTCTCACTTGTCTCCCCTCCTCACCACTCTCTTATATATTGTCTCTCCTCTTTCTTGTCTCCTCTCTTATCTTATGTTCATTAATTTCCTTCTATCCAATTTTCTTTTTCCTGTCTTTCTCCTTTCTTCGCATTTTCTTCCTCTAGTCGATGAATTTTCTCTCGTTATTCTTCGTCTATTTCTCCTTCCTTGGCAAAAATAATCGATTCGGTTTGTTTTATTCTCTCATTTCACTATTCGTGATTTTATTTATAATATCTATGTATTTTCTCCTACTCCTTCATCTCATACTTATCATACTTTTCTCCTTTTACCTCTTCCTTTCTCTGTTTCCTTTTCATTCTTTTTCTTTTCTTTCACAATCCCCTTTTGTTCTTTTCGTTCGTTTTTCCCCTTTTTGTTCTTTTGTGCTTTCGTTTCTTTTCTTTCACAATCACTTTTCTTTTCAATCCCCTTGTCACCTCTCTTCTCTCCTCTCTTATCTTTTGTCTCTCTTATCATCTTTCCTTTTTCTCTGATTATCTCTACTTTTTCTTGTAATCCTTTTCTCCTTCTTCCTCTAATCCTTTTCTCCTTCTTCCTCTCTCTTCCTCTGTTTCCTCTTCATTCTCCTCCTCTTTTCTCTCCCTTGTCTCCTCTCCTCTCTTATCTTTCGTCTCTCTTCTCTCTTATCATCTCTCCTTTTTCTCTGATTATCTCTCCCTCCTCTTGTAATACTTTTCTTCTTTTTCTTCTCTCTTCCTCTGTTCCCTCTTCATTCTCCTCCTCTTCTTTCCCCCTTGTCTCCTCTCCACTCTCATAATATGTCTCTCTTTTCTCTAATACTCTCTTTTTTCTCTCGTAATTTTTGTCATCCTATCCTCATCCTTCATATTTTTTCTCTGTTACGTCTCCATTCCCCTCCTCTTCTTTCTCACTTGTTCTCCACCCCTCCTCTCGTTTCTCACTTGTTCTCCACCCCTCTCTCGTCTAATCTCTCTTCTCTCTAATCATCTCTCCTCTTTTTTGTCATCCTTTTCCCTTTTTTATTTTCCCTCTGCTTCCTTTTCATTCTTCTTTTCTATTTTATCCCTTGTCTCCTCTCCTCTCTCCTCTCTTATATATTGTCTCTCTTCTGTCTTATAAATCTCTCCTCTGTCTTGACATTCTTTTCTTCTTTTTCATCTTTTTTCTCTGTTTCCTCTTCATTCTTTTTCTCTTTTTCATCCCTTGTCTTCTCTCCTCTCTCCTCTCTTATCTCTTGTCTCTTTTCTCTCTAATTATCTCTCCCCTCTCTTGCCTCCACTCTTTTTCTTTTCTCATTAATTTTCGTTCATCTTATTTTCTTCTTTCCATCTTCTCCCTCTCTTCTCTCTAATCATCTCCCCTCTCTCTTGTCTCCTCTCTTACCTTCTCCTCATTAATCTCCTTTCATCCTATTCTCTTCTTCCCGTCTTCTTTCTCTCTTCACATTTTCTTCCTCTACTCCTCAACTTTTCCCTCGTTATTCTACGTCTATTCCTCCTCCCCCTTTTACAACACACTCACACACGTATTCAACACAGTCACGAGCGCACAACATGGAATTAGGCATTCAGTAAACCAGATAATGATTTAGTAAGCAGACTCAACTCATAAGCGCCCGGCCGAATATTTCGGCTGCCTGTTAATTAGTGGCGTGATTTACGGAGTTTATTATCGATGTATACTGTCTCAATGATCTATTGCGATTCATTGGCATCAGCTCCTCCTGTTTAATTATCACATAGCAGCAAGTGCAATCATTCTTAGCAATGAGTTCTTCAAATTCTAAATGAAATTTCCTTTCAATTCAATTAGGTTTCTCGCAGCTTTTACGAAGTCATCAGTGGAATCTCTTAATAAACCGGAGAAGCGAGTTCCTACTTATTATGACTATAGGAAAACTCGATTCGTTGTCCATTTGTACGACGATTACATTCGATTGCTTCCTCCATTAAACTTCAATTCTCCAACAAAACATTCTCTTTGAGCCATTGTAAAGATGATGTTTTTTGGCCAACGAAATTTACTTATTTCTTCATCTTATGATAACGTTGAACATGGGAGAAAAAATGTAGTGGACCCAATTTAACATTATTGAACACAACATCGAAATCAACTGACAGATGGATTACTAATTGCATGCAATGATGCATGCAGTGATGGATGCAATGACGCATGCGATTAATAAACTCAATGCAACCCGAACTATTTTTCTTTACTCTCCAATCTTTTCATCAAAGCAGGTGAAATCATATCATTGACATATTGAGCGAGTTCTTTGACCTGGAGGGGCTCACTTCTTTCTTTTTCTTCTACTGTTCCAGACTTGTACCGTATTGAAGAGTGTGGTATATTCTCCATTGTTATAACTATCTAACTATAGTGAACTCCACGTTATAATGGCAGTGTTTGATTGGCAATGATATTGCTATCCTTGTCTAACATCCCACAAAGTGGTTAGCGCTATCTCTTCCTCGCTTTGATCTGTTGCCAGATCGTTTTTCAACAATGTAGAATCAATAATTATGATTATTATGAATAATTGATTATGAAATTATTGAAAAATATAATTTTTTACTCAATAAAATATACGGTAATTGATTATTTTAAATCAGAATGAACAGTTAATATTACATCAATATACCTGTATCAGAAGACATTGCAGAGACAGTTGAAAGATCTCCTATCTTTCTCCATTGCCATCATAACGTGGACCTCACTATATAAAAAGTTACTCCGCAAAGTTTCAAAATAAAATTCCCATATATTATTATCTATAGGTGCATTCTTGTGAAGTGAGAATTGAATCTCTCATTTTCTCCTTGTAGATTTTTTCTACAATTCTTTAGATTATATTTTCAAGCGTTTGTACCAGCTTTTTTGATAACTCATTAGTGTTGGAAAACATAATATTCTGTTCATCAATATAACTAAGAGGAGAATAAGAGGAGATTGTGGAAAATAATAGGAAAAAGAAGAAGAAGAAGGAGAAGAAGAAGAGAAGAAGAAGAAGAAGAAGAAGAAGAAGAAGAAGAAGAAGAAGAAGAAGAAGAAGAAGAAGAAGAAGAAGAAGAAGAGAAGAAGAAGAAAACCATTAACAAGAAAAAGAAGAAAAGTGAGAAAAATGAGAATTCCATGCAGTAATTGCTTTGCATTCCATCTTGCAGTACCCAAGTAACAAACCCCAGCAATGCACCGTTAATTTTGATAAGTTGGCAAGAGTGGTTGTGGAAGATTAATTGGCACCACTGAGTACACTTGTACGTGTACGTGGCGGCCGCGATGGGCTTCGGCTACATACACTACATCTGATAAACTTGCAAGGGGCGAGCTTCCAGCTATATGGTACATACGCACGTGTGGACCAATATGGTATATACTTTCTCACATATACTATATGCGATTGTATTTAGTTTGGTTGCGCCTTGTGGTCAGAACTATGGGAGCAAGAAGCTAGAACTATATATCTTAGAATACAGCAGTTTTAGCAGTTATTATAGCAGTTTTCTCAGTATATATGCAGAACTAGAACTCATACAGTAGAAGCTAGATACAGTATAAAGATTCATTATTGATTCAATATTCATTTATTCACATTTCATTATACACGAATCGAATAGATGATCAGAAACGAACCTACAGACCTATTCCAAATTTTGATAGAAATATATTCAGAAATTAGGTTATGTTGCTTTACTTTTAATCAAAATTTGAGTCCAGAAATATGGAAGCCAAAATTGTAACGAATTATTTTCGAATGCTTTGAAAGTACTTTCTTGAGAAATTTCTTTGGGACTCAATGAAGAAAATGATTCTGCTATTAAGAATACCTCGTTGTGACGATCTTTTCTCGTTGACCCTCAAGTTATATTAAATCAGGGCTTGACTGAATGTGTAAATAATATCTTACGTCACAAGGATGGGAAGGGGCCTTTTGCAGGCGAGAATGATGTTTCTAGTCGAGGCGTTAGCCGAGACTAGAATTTTATTCGAGCACTGCAAAAGACATTCACGACGTCCAAATCACGTACACTATTTTTTGTCATAATAACCTAAAGAAGAATAATAGAGGAATAGAAAACATCACCTGCTTGTGCTGAAGTTACTACAGTACATGTATTCTATAAACATAACCCAGTTCACAAATTCCGAATCAGGGATTTTGTGGAAGTTTACAAAACTTCCACCTGGATCAGTGAAGGTGTTTCTTTTGTAGTAGTTTTGCTGTTCCTATATCGGAAATAGGAAACAGACTCGACTGTAGAGAAAACATATGGTTTCATTACAAAACAGTATGCTGTAATGAGAATCATATGTTTATTTGTTCTGCAAACAGCTGTTTACCGGCTTGATTTCATGCATAGAAAACAGCTGAGATTGAATGACTATGACAAAATAGTTATGTGTGCAACTAGTGCACGAAGTGACAGTTTTCTGCACCGAAAGGAACGTTTACGCACGAGCCGTAGGCGAGGGCGGAATGGTTTCTTGAGTGCAGCAGATGAACTTTGCGCACGTATTCCACATTGATTTGTTCCTACAGTTAACATTGAATATGAGAAGTGCTTGATTATGGGTAAAATGATGGCTGAAATCCATCAAATGTTTGTCTGTATAATTTTGTTATTAATAACAACTTTAATTTATTTTAAACTTGATAATCCAATTGAAAATTAATAATCGATAATTGATTCAAATTGAAAATTTAATTAATTTGAATAATTTCCAGTAAATCCTAATTTCTAAATAATTTTTCAACCGATAAATTTATGAATGAAAAAATATTATTTGAAATAATGAATAATTAATAATATTCAAAATGTATAATTTAATGAGTTCTCATTTCTATTTATTTGTAAATCAGGGAAAATATAGATAGAACAAATTCGCATTCAAAATACACACCAACAATGTCAACAGCTGATTGGGATGGCTGCAAGATAATATGCAAAGTATTAAGAGTACACAAAGTAATACTTTGCGCACTAGTGCGGAAAAGTGATTTTTTGCGTTCTGTAATCAGTGCAGAAATGTTCACTTTTCAAGGTAACTGTAGGAGAATATATATTCTTAAAATATATTCTACGAGGTAGACCGTAGACAGTTGACATTGACTTCTGACAACAAACCTCTTTCTAATGAGGGGGAGTATGCTAATTTGACGAAAAAGTGAGTAGCTACATGACCAAATTAATGTCAGACTTACATACTCGTCGCCATAGAGAAGTGTGTAAGGACATGAGTGTAGTGTAGGACATACTTACATACATAGGAAGTGTAGGACATGGTTACTTCCTTGACGTGAGTAACCAGTGGACGCAGATTGCTTCCTTTAAATTCTTGAGATAAGGGGTGCAAAATCATGTCTTCAAAGGAAGTGTTCCTATTGAATTCCTTCTAAATTAAATTTAGAGGGGTGAGCAGTTTTCAAGAATAGCAACATCAATGTTAATCGAATATATGTCATTATAACGTGAACCTCACTGTAACAGTACGTTACGGATGTGCAAGGTTCATTGCAATCACCATGTTTACAACAACTAGAAGTGACAAGGATGCGCTCCCACTTTCTTAGTTGAAACCACAACAAAGATCACAAACCAGAAGTGAAAGATAAAAACTGGAAAATAAAACGAGGAAGAACGCAACAAATAGTACATAACGGCATAAAGGCTGAGAGAAGATAGGTGACTACTTGTTTAGAACAACACCAGAGGAGAAGAGAAAGAAGAAGAAGAAGAAGAAGAAGAAGAAGAAGAAGAAGAAGAAGAAGAAGAAGAAGAAGAAGAAGAGAAGAAGAAGAAGAAGAAGAAGAAGAAGAAGAAGAAGAAGAAGAAGAAGAAGAAGAAAAAGTGAACTTCAAGAGAGGAAGAAGATGATTTTAATGAGATAGGACGCGAGAGGGAAGATTCTAGCAAAACACACTCAGAAAGGAAAGTGTTATCTGACTCAATTATTTTGCATAATTATATCCAACGAAATATTGCCATATTGTTAGAGAGGCTTCGTCTTCAGGAGATAATTCTGAGTATGGTATGAACACAACTAGAACCGGTAAACCACTGAGTTCTATAGTGAGGTCCACGTTATAATGACAGTATTTGATCAACTTTGGTTTTGCTATCCTAGTCTATCATTCGACAAAGCCGGTGGTACTATCCTTTTCTAGGTCCACAACGGTGCCAATCATATTTTTGACAGTGTAGAAATATAATTAATTGATTCAGAGAATCGGCATCGCTATTTTTCTATCTTTATCCACTGCCATTATAACGTGGACCTCACTATAGAATACAGAATGTTTACGCTATAGTGTTATCAGGCTGTTTGTTCTCATGCAAAACAAGCCTGGATTAAGATAACGTACGAGAAATAGAATAAGGTAATGAGAGAAACAGGATTAGGAGGATGTAGTGCGAATGATAAAGATGGTGAACGAGAAATTGAATAGAGAATGGAAAGAGATTGAATGAGGAGGACTACAATAGGAAATAAAACGTTAGAGTATGTAGGATAAAGTGCGTAGAATAGAGATGGCAAACGAGAAATAGAATGGCGAAATGAAAAAGGAAATGAGAGATAGAGTATCGAGGATGAAGTGCGTGATATAGAGATAACGAAGAAGGATAGAAAGATGAAAGACGAGGAATAGAATGGGAAATAAGAGAGATAGAGTATGAAGAATAAAGTGCGTGGAATAGAGATAACGAACAAGGAATAGAATAGGAAATGAAAGAGATAGAACGATTGGGAGGAGGAAGAGGAGAAGAAGGAGTAGGAGGAATGAGAGGATGAGGAGGAGTGGTTGGAGGAGAAGGAGAAGGAGTAAGAGCAGTAGAAAGAGAAGGAAGAGGAGAAAGAGAAGGAAGAGGAGATTGATTGATTGAGTACTTTATTTATGTAGATTACAATATATACTGGCTTATACACTTTTAAACAATAGCTTACAATACAGCAAAATTATGGCTGAATTTACAAAATATAAATTAAGAAAATAATTATTGAGCTCTATATAATATGGAAAAAAACAATTTGTAATAACTATAGATAGAATAGATAATATTGTTATGCATCTACAAAAATTGGCGGAGCTTTGGACATATCAATGTCCATTCTTCGGAAAGAATATTCGAAGTATCCTTCCCACTAACTATCTACCAAAAGAGAGATAGAGATAGAATGAGTAGGAGGAGGGTGAGGAGGAGGAGGAGGAGGAGGAGGAGGAGGAGGAGGAGGAGAAGGAGGAGGAAAAGTAGGAGGAGGAATAGTAGGAGGAGTAGGAGGAGGAGGAGAAGGAGGAGTAAGAGGAGTAAGAGTGTACAAAAATTAGTTTCCCCGCACAATTTATATTGAGGTTTCAGTTTAAAATAAACTTCTTGTTTAAACCCTCCTCATATTCTATTGCATGACATGTTTCAACTCATTAGAGTCTTAATCAATTCCCTATTCAATGACATTGGGAATTAAATACATATTTAATTCATAACCTCACGAGTTATTTGAATAAGATGTTCAATAATTTATATTACAAATTGAAGTGATTCCATTCTTTCGGATGTGTTGAGTCTATAATATATTTATTTCAATCGGGTTATGATCATAGTCTTTTCCCTCCTTGAAAAATTTCAAACCTTCCCACAGTATACTACAAAGTACACTGATATATAGCCTCATTCAAATCGCCACACAAACAAAGCCAAGTGAACTGGTTCCGATAAGACTACACCCACAGTTCCAACGGGAACGATACCATCCCATTGATAGGCTGTATTTGGCCCGACAAATTGGTCGAGCCACTGAATTGGTTCATTTAAATGAACGGGTGTTCACTTACGGAACAACCGAACCTAGGTCAATTGAATTCTATCTTCACCTTCTACTCTTCAATCCTCCCTCTCTTCAATTCTTGTTCCTTATCTTTATTCCTTGCACATTCTTATCATCCTCCGTCTCCTCCTTCACCTCTTCCTCCTCCACTTCCTCCTACTCTTCCTACTCCTCCTCCTCCTCTTTTTCATCCTCCTTCTCCTCTTCCTTCCACTGATTCCACCTTAACCCTTAGGCTACCAACGGGACAATATGTCCCAGCAGAAATTACCAACTTCAGACTACAACTGGGACAATAAGTCCCAATAGACGTTTATCGAATCCCAGTGGGTGAATAAATCATCTAAACTACACAGTAATAAATCCCAGTGGTAGTCTAGGGTCTAATCTGTAAAATAAATCAGCTGTTTAGAACTATCTGATCGCCATATCATTGTGAATTGAGGTTATATTGTGTTTATATGCTCTCATGCATACATGTGTCTCATGCATGATGATGGTATTGTGCTGAATGAAGCTGTTCTAATGTGATTTGCAGTGTCATTTCGAGTTGAAAGTGAGTGAATAACTTCATATAATGTCTATAATAACATGTGAAATTGAAATTGCAAAGCTATTTACTAAATTTTATTCATTTTATCGTGTTTTTTGTATTGGGACATATTATCCCACTTAGACCCTATTTGGTAGTCTAAGGGTTGTCACGTGGTATTTTAGCACCACAAAATATTCTTGAAATGAACTATTGAGCTTTAATAGAATTATAAAATAGAAGTAAAGATAGCCTAGTCAAAGTACCACTCAGGTAAAATCGAATGTTATTAGTGATAAAGAGTAATCATTATTATCTAAAACGATAAGAAAATCATGCAAAATTGTAATTTAACAATAATGAGGATTCATTGGCAGAATTAAAAATTATAAAGCGGCTTATTTATTATTGGCAGATCATAAAAAATAAAAGTTAGCATGTACATTTGATGTTAGAATTGTTTGTTTTTGTTTTGAATGAATCAATCGATCTAGGATAAATCAACAGTTCTTTGAATCGATACCTAACGAATCAGCTGATTGCTCGATCAACCAGTATAAATATTGAATTATAAAGTTTACTCATGAAATATGTATTATAAACACTGGGGAAGGTTTATGTAAATAAATAGGGACAACTATAATTGCTGCATGAGTATTTATTACAATCTAAAAAAGTATGAAAACCATGAGTACACAAAGCTCATATAAAAAATTAAATGTACACTACTTGATAGTATCGTATATCGAGATTTATTTATTGGAATAATCTAAGACAATCACTCCATTTATTTATATAAAAACTCTTTATTTATCTTTCTATACCAAAGTTGAAGAAACCCTGAATCTGAAGTAACCAATTATATTGAGTCTTACTAAAATTAGAAAGCCAATCAGAAGGAAGCTTACAAATCGTTCAAGGAAGAGATGACATTTTTCTGAAAATCATTTCTCTTTGGCTTGTGATCCCGATCTGTGAGGACGCACATGGAAATTTGGGTTCTTTCTTCCTATTAAATTTTAAAATCATCAAGCCAAACCCTTTTTTAAATGTAAAATATTTGTAATAAATGTTTGTTTATCTGTGAACTCAGTGTTGCTAAAGAGTTCTTGATTGTAATCGGTTCCCATAATATATTTATAATACTGAGAGAAATTTATAAGAAATCTGGACCACGCGCGAGCCCAGCAGAGATGAAAAGGACCTGCATGATTAATTATTGGAAATAATTAATTTACTGTACAAGACCTTCAAGAACATCATTATTGTGAGTTTTAGTTCAAACGAGCTCATTTTTAAAGGCCTTTTAATAGTGAATTGGGGAGTTGATCAAAGCGCTATATAAATTAATTCAAGTATAAAAAATTCGCAACGTGTTGAGTGCTATCATATAGTCTATAAGAACGTTTTATGAATTTATTTGATTTATGCAGGAAGCTTACTTCCATGCACGGCACGAACTCATAAAAATCCTGAGATCATTGTATGGTTAATCATTATTTGCTCATTGATTAAAGTATGTCATGTTAAATCTACAGACCGAACAGGTTTTAAGTTGTAAAATTCTGAATTGACTTGAAGTCCACGTATCAGTATTAAATACAAATTTATAATTTTTAAAGCTCACAACGGTGAATGCTATTAAGCCTTGTGATAATCATTCAAATTATAGAAAAGAATTTATTTAAAGAAAATTATTGATATAAGAATATTTTATATATATTATTTATGGGAATATATTTTGTGTTTTATGTCAGCATACAAAATCATAGAAGTTTTTATTATACCCTAATTCATCTCGTGATATACAGTTTGAGCTGTCTTGGTACCAAGAAAGAAAAATATTCCGCAGCACATAAAATTAGTGAATCAATTAATATTGATCTTATTAAGAGCATTCAGTACTTATCATCCTTTGATGATAGTCATACTAGTCCGCCAGAGAAACCATATTGATAATTATATTAATAAGGTTCCATTTATATCATATAAGAATCCAGAGAACTTCAAGAACTGGCGTTGTAAGTTATAAGGAATTTCAGAAGGATAAATTGGTGAATACCTGTATTCATGACAAGCGTTTTGAAAATCAACTAGAAAAAACCATAGTTGGTCTTCATTATTCTCGATTGGATACATGGTTACTGGTAGTCAGTCATCAACTATCTTTTTGATTTCCTTATTTTGTATTCTTCAAGAACTTCACGGAAGCAGCGGTAAGAATCAATGATCACCAGTCATTGAACCCTGTGGTGATTAATTATATTTGGAAAATTCATGCATCTACCACTGAGCTAGAGCTGCGGTTTGAACCCAGCAGTTTTGTGAGCCGGACGGCCTCAACTTTTTGCGAATTTATTTGCAAAATAGGGATTTTAGCAACCGCTCTTACAAATATAAAAAACACCACACCACATATGAATGGTTGGCAATCTGCATCTTTACATAATGGCTTCACAACGTGGGACTCTATCATAAGAGATAACCCCCCAGGAAGTACGACATTACAGGGTTAATTTGTACGAGAAAAAACACAATGATTCTTCAAGGTATCTCCTATTAGTATTTTATCTATCAATGTTATCACATCAAGTGTCATTCTCATCTTGCATGAATGAATGAATACATGAAATAAAAATAAGAATGGTTGCCTTGTTTAAATAAAAAATTGAATAACCACAATACTTTAATTATAGCATTATACATTAATCATATTTTTTTGTATAAGGGCCTAGTGCACAGTGATGATCAGTACAGTATTCCAGTCCTGCAATATTCTTCTTCATTGAATCATACAAAAAGCTTTGCCATTAGTTTCTATCTACTACACAAAACCTACGGTTAATCCGAATTATATCGCCAGAGGACCTGAGAAATCGCCCGTACAAATGAGGTCTTTCTAGGCACACAAAAACAGAGACAGTGTGAGAGATAGAGGAAGAGAGAGTGTGTGTTAAATAGAGAGTGAGTGAGATAAAGAGTGAGAATACAACAAAAAATACTAAAGCTGGTGGACAACGAGAAGAAGAAAAAGAAAAAGAAGATGAAGAAAAAGAAGAAGAAGAAGAAGAAGAAGAAGAAGAAGAAGAAGGAGAGAGAGAAGAAGGAGAGAGAGAAGAAGGAGAAAGAGAAGAAGAAGAAGAAGAAGGAGATTAGATTAGATTGGATTTCTTTATTTATGTATGTTACAATATTTACTGGCTTATACACTAATTCACATTAAATGACGATAATGCTAGTTATTCAATGAATTTCACAAAGTATAAATAATTAATCAATGAGAATAGATAAAGAATGCAATTAGAATAACGATAATATAACAATGTGATGTAACTTCATAAATCGGCGGTGTTTCAACAAATAATTGTCGATTCTTTTAGAAGGATAAAAAAATCCTTCTTATTAACACACGACCGGGTAGAGAGAGATAGAGAGAGAGAGAGAGAGAGAGAGAGAGAGAGAGAGAGAGAGAGAGAGAGAGAGAGAGAGAGAGAGAGACAGAGAGTGAGCGAGAAATAAAGAGAATGCAACAAAAAACTACATAATAAAGCTTGTGGACAACGTGAAGAAGAAAAAGAAGAAGAAAAAGGAGAAGAAAAAGAAGAAGAAGAAGAAGAAAAAAAAAAGAAGAAGAAGAAAAAAAGAAAAAGAAGAAGAAGAACAACAACAAGAGAAAGAAGTGGAACAACAAGGAGGAGAAGAAGAATGAGAAGATTAGAAGAAGAAGAGGAAGTGGCAATGTAACATATTGCAGGTGGAAAATGTTTGATTACAATGTTAGTGTTGAGAGATTGTAGACCAGAGCGATGCACTCCAGGGTATACGTACGCCAATCTGCCAAAAGCAAAACTCAGCAGATGAATTATTATGATGTACCAAACAAGCTAGAATGAAAGCAACAGGCCAGTTAGAGCAAGAGAAGCATAGGAGAAAGAGTATGGAGCTCTGTAAAATGAAATAGAAATGTTCATACTCTCCCATAAGGAGTAATCATGACTGTGGGGAATTGGAAGAAGATGTAACAGCTAAACGAGAGCATAAGTTGAAAAAGTTCCAATAGAACCTTTTTCAATTTGTCAATTTTGAATTACTTTAAAATCAAATTATTGATCTATTGGTGTATCTTTGCACCAATTAGATCAAGAGAAAGAAAATGAGGATGGTTTTTGAGAGTAAGTGGAGGGAGTGGTGGGCATGAAATATTGAATAGAAAAGACTAAGAAATTGTCAAGAATCACAGATTTATTGATACTTAGAAAGACCGGTTTCGGTTATTACACCATTGTCAATCTCTGATAAACTGATAAACTGATTATCTGATAATCTTATTGAGTTCTGAACAGTTTATCAGAGATTGACAATGTAATAACCGAAACCGGTCTTTCTAAATCAGTGGTTTTGATTCATCTCAAAGAGATGAAATATAGCTAATGATATAATTGAAGCTATCAATTATACTATGAATTTTTCGGAATATGAACAATCAGAACTAGAATTGAATGCTATTTGAATTTTCAATAATATAATAGTATGATTTATCCCGGGGAGAGAAAAATAATATTGTATATAATAATAATATAATAATATATTGTAGCATAATAGGGGAGAGAAAAAGCACAATCAGTTAGAGGAGTAGGAATAGCATGAACATGAGATGATAGAGAAGAGAAGGATCAATCAAAATATTGAATAGAAGAATTAGTAGGAAAAGGATAAGATGTAGAAGAAATTACAGAAGAATTGATGGAAGTAGAATTGTAGAAAGACGCTGGAATGTGCGTACTTTGATTGACTTAGTGGAAAGGTGTCATCAAGCCAGAAACTAGTGCATTCAAGTTTGGATAGGTATGAAGAAGGAGACCGATGACCAACACCTAGAATGAAGAAAGACAAGAGATAAAATCCTATGACATAGAGAGTCTAAAAAGGTAAAGCAAGAAAGAGGTGTAAAGAGAGGACCCTGATTTCACCAAGAAGAAGAATGGAATGGAAAAGTGTAAGAAGAAGTGGAAGAAGAAGAAGAAGAAAGATAATGGAGCCAGAAGTGTACCCGGAGGCACTCCACTTTGCGATGCCACTAGCTGGGCTGTGAAATAAAGAGAAAAGATAGAGATGACCATCACTGATAATGGACCAGGGCTCAGCCAGAATGCCGTTAGCAGCAGAGCGAGAGAGAGCGAAACAATCCGGCCGATAAGAGAGGCGAACAAAAGCTGTTGAAAGCCTCGGCTTCATCTACTACGAAAAACAACAAAACTGAAAGAGTCCGCAAAGGTGTGTAATAGAAGCCCGCTTCCGCCAAGCCGCCGATTTCAGATTCCACCTTCTGGCGGTTCTTATCTGAAGAAGAAGAAGAAGAAGAAGAACAATAAGGCGGAAAAGGAGAAGAATAGAGGATGAGGAAAAGGAGGAGAAGTAGATTGTGGCAAAGTGCGCGCACGGCTACAATCAAACTAATACACAATAAACGCTAAACACTTGTTTTTTAGACCAGCAACGCATGCAATTTATGAAGAGAAAAAAATGATCCTCCGTTACTTCTAGTCACCTTCTGTTTCTGAAAACTTCTTTTTTTCCCATCACCAGTCTCCTTCTCCTCCCTCTTCTTCTTCTTCTTCTTCTTCTTCTTCTTCTTCTTATCCGTCTTCTTGCTTCTCCTTATTCTTCTTATTCTTTCTCTCCTTATCCTTCTGCATCATATTCTCTTTCTCCTTCTGATTATTATCCTTCTCCTTCAGCTTCTCAATCTTCCACTATTTCTTCTTTTTCTTCTTCTTATCCCTCTTCTACCTTCTAATGCTCTTTTTCTTCCACATATTTTTCTTCTCCTCCTCTTCCGCCTCCTCTTTTTTCTCTGCCACCTCCTCCTTATCACCATTCTTCTTCTTTTTATCACATTTGCTTACCCACCCCCTCCCTCTTCATCCTTCTACGTTTTCCTTTTCTTCTTCTTCTCCTTCATCACCTCCTCCACCTCCTCCTCCTTCTTCTCCACACCCTCTTCTATCCTACTCCTCCTTCTTCTCATTTGTCCTTATTTTTTCTCCCTCTCACTCCTCCTCTTTTTTCTTTTTTCTCTTCAACTTCTTCAACTTCTTCTTCACCACCTCCTCCATCTTCACCACCACTTTCTTCTATCGTCCTCCTCCTCACTCTTCTTCTTCCTATCCACATTATTTCTCCTTCACCTCACACCTCCTCATTCTCCTTTCCTTTCTCCTCCTCAACCACATTCCTCTCCTTTCTATCATTCTTTTTATCTACCTTGTTTCTTTTTTGTCTATACTTCCATCAGTGCTCTCAGAACAGAAACACAATTTTTTTATCTGACCACTATCAACATCATTATTGTATGAGTTTGTGCAGTTAGTAAGTTAATAGCTTCAGATGGACGGGAGGCTTTTGCACTAGAAACTTTTAGAGTGCAATCTGGAAGACCTGTTTCCAGGAGGGACTGAGATTTGCTGTGAGTGATAATATGGGCTGCTATTTTGGCTCTCTGACTCTACTGTCGCAAAGCATGATAGAGAATTGGAATGGAATAGGTGGATGGAGAAAACTATGACAACTGAGATGAATTGATTGAGAGTAATAGTAACGAAATGATGTAACGGTTCAAAGTTCTACTGCAAATTGTTCTCACAAATTTTTAGTAATTTTTTGTCATAGTCATTCAATCTCAGATGTTTTCCATGCATGAAATCAAGCCGGTAAACAGCTGTTTACAGAACAAATAAACATATGATTCTTATTACAGCGAACTCTACTGTAATGAAACCATATGATTGTTTTCTTTAGAGTCGAGTATGTTTCCTAGTTCCATAATAAGAACAGCAAAACTGCTACAAAAAAAACCACCTTTAGCGCTCCAGGTGGAAGTTTTGTCAACTTCCACAAAATTCCTGATTCAGAATTTGTGAACTAGGTTATGTCATAGAGAAACAATAGCGTAAGTAGATATCCCATGGTATAGGGCGTTTGTGTCGCAACTTTTACTGTTATCTCAAGCCGATTACTGTTGATGATAGTCGAATTTTGCTGTTTTTTGGGATGAGAGTGTATGATAGGCACAATATGAGAGACTACCAGCGTCACACAGCTTCACGGGAAAGAATTACATGAACTATGTGCTTGAGATAACAGTAAAAGTTGCGACATAAACGTCCTATACCATGGGATATCCACTTATGCTATTGTTTCTCTATGGTTATGTTTATAGAATGCATGTGGTAACTTCAGCTAAAGCAGGTAATGTTTTCTATTTCTCAATTATTCTTCTTTAGATTATTATGACAAAAAATAGTGTACGTTACTTGGACGTGAATGTCTTTTGCAGTGCTCAAATGAAATTCTAGTCTCGGCTATGCCTCGACTAGGAACATCATTCCCGCCTGCAAAAGGCCCCGTCCCGTCCATGTGACGTAAGATACTATTATTCCAGCTTATAAGATTTACATTTTGTTGAGAATAATTTTTCAACAATTTTGAATGGGAAAAGGTGATTCTCATAGAAAATGATCTCATGAACTTATATCATTTTGAGAAATTTCAATGTCTGGAAGATGAAGTTGATGATGATGGTTGAAGCTGAAAATGAGTTGTTTTTCAAAATGTAAGGAGTATTCCAAAATTCGTGATGTTCCATATCCATTTCGTTTGATATAGATAGTAAATTTTCCGAAATCTCTCACATTAATTGGGAAAGTGCCGGTGCACAAAAGCCGGTTAAATTTCAACCGTGATCAATTCCAGGAGATCCAATCAGAGAAGTCTTTCCAAAAAACACCTTCTCTGATTGGTTCTCGTGAACTCAATCACAATTGAAATTTAACCGGCTTTTGTGCAACCGGGCCAAAATCTGTTAAACGAATAACATACAGTACTAACTTCAAGCAGCATTTAATAAAGTTGTAGAATGAATTCAAAAAATATTCCCCAGCCTTCAAACCACTTTCATAAGCCAAACTTTATTAACCGGCTTCTCAATTTCGTTCAATGTCTAACATGCATTCAATTAGGCTACTGTAATTCAAATTATTTCTCTCCAACACACTATCGAGCCATATCTTGTTACTGATATCTGATTCAGTTGCTGGATCTACAGATTCCAAGCTACAAATCTACACTATTCCAAGCTACAAATCTAATTTTATCGATACGTTTGCAACGTGAAAGTACAAGTGAAAACGTGTTGGATACAATGATCTCCACTAAATGATGGATGTATATTTATCTTTAGAGTCTGATAGAGGGAGAGTGTGTGATAGAGAGGGTATAATATAGAGACGGACAGACAGAGAGAGAGAGAGTGTGAGAAAGAGGGTGGGATGGGAGGGAGGGAGAGAGATATATAGATAGATAGATTTCATTTTTGAATTGTTACTAGGCTTGTAGCCTACGGTAACATGGTTACAATAATAATATTACAGTTTTACAAATTATCTTAAATGAACACGGTTACATGACATGATTTCATTACATTCTTATAATAATAATAATAATAATATAATAATAATATAATAATAATATATAATAATAATAATAATAATAATAATAATAATAATAATAATAATAATAATAATAATAATAATATAATAATAATAATAATTCTTACCTTTTTCCTTCGTCCTGGTAACCCCCAGAAGAAGGGAGTTTATTATAGAAAATATAACAAACAAAAATGAAAAATACACTTATAAAAAGAAATCTTACAAACAAAACAAATGAAGAATAATAAAAAAAAGCAAGAATGACAAAAGATAAGAAGATTCTCTTCCAGTAGAACATTTCAAATATTATAAACCAGACGAATTATAAATTCGTCAAGCTTTACATTATATTAAAAAAACCATAGAAATAGTACATTGATATAATCAATCAGTGACCCCAAAATAATAACTATCAATTTAAATCATATCAAAAGAATATAATAATAATAATAATAATACAAGATCATATAATTATTCATAACAATATAGTGAAATAAAAAAGGATAAAAATTATCCAGAGAGATTGATTGATTGATTGAGTACTTTATTTATGTAGATTACAATATATACTGGCTTATACACTTATATACAATAGCTTACAATACAGCAAAATTATAGATGAATTTACATAATATAGACTAAGAAAATAATTATTGAACTGTATATGATATGAAAAAGTAATTGAAGAGCTCGATTCCAAAACCTGCTAAGTCAATTTTTTCTGATTTCTGTTTTTTAGATTATATCTCATCAGAGCATATGACTTTATCATTTGCTAGTGTGTTTCTAGCCAAAGCCTGCTTCCTAAAGCTGTAATCACCATTCAAACATTAGATTTTTTTCCAAAACCTGTCAAGTCAACTAGTTGTTCTTTTCCAATCCATGCCAAGTCACTGCGCATGCGCACTTGGTATCTTCCAGCGTTCCTTCCATCACAGCTGATTCGATTCTTGTTTGCAATCCACTATTCTTAACCTTGCTCTTGTTAATAGTGAGTATCACGATGGATTTTGGAGATTATAATAAACATTATTGTGATACATGATGGTAATCAAAATAAAGACAATGTTTTTATATACGTCTGGGCACAAAATGAACAGACTCGAGATTCTAATACAGTTTGCTCAGCCATTATAGATTTTCTCGAAATGATCGAAATTAAGTATGCTAGAGAGGAGAAAAAACCATATGAGCTGATGTTGTTTTCCGACTCCTGTTCCAGTCAGAATAAGAATAAAGCGATGCTATTCACATTATCTCGCTTCATTGAGCAAACAAAAATCTTCAAAAGGATCCAGCATATTCTTCCTGTGAGGGGACATAGTTACATGCCCCCTGACAGAGTATTTGGGAGAATTGAAAAAGTACTCAGAAAAACTGAGGTGATTGTTTCCCCTGCAGAATATTCAAAGATTTTTGAAGAATTTGGTACAGTTAGGGTCTATGGAAAGGTCTGGTCCTGCTACAATGTTAAAAGTGTAGCTGAATGTACATTGAAATCAAAACTCCCATTCAAAATGATAGAACAAAAAGGTTTTGAATTTTGTAAAAATAAGAAGACTTTAGGATGCAAGACTGTGTACAGTATGGACTATATTCACTGTATTGCTAAGCGCCCAAAAGTGCTTTCTTTTCATACCCTGTCATTAAAAAAAATAGGGAACAGGTGCTCTATAAGTGAAGAAAAGAAAAATAACGTGAGAAAACTTCTGAAGTATGTTGAACCTCTCTCAGCCGAGAGTAGAGTTTTCTATGATGATTGTCTAAGAAATGAGAGTAATGTTGTTGTTGAGCCAGAGGTAGAAGAACAAGATTCATATGGAAGTGTATTCTTTTAAATGCAGGTTTGAGTGACAGGAATATTATTCT
>NC_052515.1:11496121-11543621 GCF_014356525.2 Nilaparvata lugens
TTCAAATCTAGACAAAGAATTTTTCGTGTTATAATAATATTTTTCGACTTCAATCACAGATCAATATCAATTATTCACTTCTCGACGATAATCATTATAGAACTTGCCTGAAAAAACTGGCTTATACACGTACGGGATAGGAAATTTACGAATGACACATCATCACGTCTGAACTACGGGACTGATTAATGTGAATTCTTGTATAATATAAATTATTAACTTGCCGAGGATGGTTACAGGTTTATTTCAAACTCTTCAAGATTGCAATCGGTCAAGTTTTCAGTTTGTCATCTTTTAAAATAGACCCTTGCGAAGCACGGATACCTTAGCTAGTCTATAATATAATAAATGAAAGAAATGGTTTATACACGTGCGAAATAGGAAATTCACGAATGACGCATCATCACGTCTCAACTAATTGACTGATTAACTTGAAATCTTGCTTATAGCTTCTTGATTCTGGGGATGGTTATAGGCCTATTGTGAATTCCCCAAAATTTCAGTTTGTCAAGTTTTTCAATTAGACCCTTGCGGAGCACGGGTTACCTAAGCTAGTCTATAATATAATAAAGGAAAGAAATGATTTATAAACGTACGAAATAGGAAAGTCACAAATGACGCATCATCACCTCTGAACTACTGGACTGATTCACTTGAAATCTTGCCTCAAAAATGCTATATTTGCCAAGGATGGTTATAAGCCTATTGTAAATTCCCCAAAATTCCAGTTGGTCAAGATTTCAGTTTTTCAATTGGACTCTTGCGAAGCACGGGTTACTTGATACTCTATAATATTATAATAAAGGAAAGAACTCAATTAGACTCTTGCGAAGCACGGGTTACTTGATACTCTATAATATTATAATAAAGGAAAGAACTCAATTAGACTCTTGCGAAGCACGGGTTACTTCATACTCTATAATATTATAATAAAGGAAAGAACTCAATTAGACTCTTGCGAAGCACGGGTTACCTACTAGTCAATAATAATAAAACACGTAGCTCAATTTATTAGAAGATATTATAAATGAATAAAGAACTACGCAACAAGTATCTTTCCCTCATCAGTTCTATTATGAACTAGTATTCTGAAAGTAGTTCAAAAATGAACTAACTAACCTATTCCGTTCTATTATTTTAGTTCTCTTCACCCCTCACGACTCAATCATATCGCTTCGAAGGGGTGAATGACCCAGTTCTTCGGTCGACCTCGCGAGTTTATGGTTAACCTGTTTCGTGCTTCGTAATTATGATTGTAACCGCTTTTGAATTATGTTTCGTGTCATAAAAATAGTTGATTATCGTTCCATAATCAATAATTCATCATAATCAGTGGTTAAAATCGGGTGAAATGTGATTTTAAAACGAAAACTTCTTTGTCAAAATTTGACGATTTCCATCCAAATTTTGGAACCGTGGTATGTTATTTTATTCAATAATTTAATTATCCTGTATCTATGACTGTTATCTATGATCATAAATCGATATTTACATAAGATGATAAGGTTTTGATAAGTGGATGGAGTTTAAGATGGGTTTTGTAGTTGAAAGTTGAATAAATTTGAAAATTGGGTCAACATAACCTCAAACCTTAAAAATAGGTTACAGGTGACTGCATGTATAGGCTGACCTTGGCGACTGGTTCATTGGTCTCTGTTAAAGGGGATGTACTGTTCAGATGTTGATTTTACTATGGATGATTATGGACAGTTTTTTTGAGGTTCTTACCGTTTAAAACAGTGATTCTTTACGTTAATTATTCAGTTTCAACCTATAATTAGTAATAATATGATGGAATACCCATAAATTACGTAACGTTATCGGTTGGTAGGGGGTTATAATTCAGCGTTACGCTCTATCCCTTTTGAATTTTTTTATTTTCTTAGGTTTGCAACTTTTTCATTACTGTTTTAAACGGTGAATAATATACAAATGATTCACCCTATTCTTTCATTTAAATTAATTAATTATGAATGTGATGTATAATGTGTCATTCATAGCCTATTCATAAATTACGTAACGCAATTAGTTAGTTGATGGGGAAGTTATTCATCCAGCGATTCAATCCATCTCTTTAATAGGGTTCTAGAATGTTTTTCTGATGTTATGTGAGGTAGGAACCTCAATTTTTTTCATTGCATTATGTAATTTAGAACCACATAATACTCATATGAATATACATTTATTTTATTACAAAGGATGTTTTTTTATTAGTAAGATTTTGAAATATACGCCTCAATTCGACCTGAATGTATCGCTGGATCGGCCCCAAATTTTCACTATGGGATTTTGATCATTCAAGTTATTATTTTATTGCATCTTATCATATAGAAACAATAGCTTACGCTATCTATACGCTCAATTTGACCTGAATGTATCGCTGGATCAGCCCCAAATTTTCACTATGGGATTTTGATCATTCAAGTTATTATTTTATTGCATCTTATCATATAGAAACAATAGCTTACGCTATCTATACGCCTCATTTGACCTGAATGTATCGCTGGATCGGCCCCAATTTTCACTATGAGATTTTGATCATTCAAGTTATTATTTTATTGCATCTTATCATATAGAAACAATAGCTTACGCTATCTATACGCCTCAATTTGACCTGAATGTATCGCTGGATCGGCCCCAAAATTTTCACTATGGGATTTTGATCATTCAAGTTATTATTTTATTGCATCTTATCATATAGAACAATAGCTTACGCTATCTATACGCCTCAATTTGACCTGAATGTATCGCTGGATCAGCCCCAAATTTTCACTATGGGATTTTGATCATTCAAGTTATTATTTTATTGCATCTTATCATATAGAAACAATAGCTTACGCTATCTATATGCCTCAATTTGACCTGAATGTATCGCTGGATCAGCCCCAAATTTTCACTATGGGATTTTGATCATTCAAGTTATTATTTTATTGCATCTTATCATATAGAAACAATAGCTTACGCTATCTATACGCCTCAATTTGACCTGAATGTATCGCTGGATCGGCCCCAAAATTTTCACTATGGGATTTTGATCATTCAAGTTATTATTTTATTGCATCTTATCATATAGAAACAATAGCTTACGCTATCTATACGCCTCAATTTGACCTGAATGTATCGCTGGATCGGCCCCAAATTTTCACTATGGGATTTTGATCATTCAAGTTATTATTTTATTGCATCTTATCATATAGAAACAATAGCTTACGCTATCTATACGCCTCAATTTGACCTGAATGTATCGCTGGATCGGCCCCAAATTTTCACTATGGGATTTTGATCATTCAAGTTATTATTTTATTGCATCTTATCATATAGAAACAATAGCTTACGCTATCTATACGCCTCAATTTGACCTGAATGTATCGCTGGATCGGCCCCAATTTTCACTATGGGATTTTGATCATTCAAGTTATTATTTTATTGCATCTTATCATATAGAAACAATAGCTTACGCTATCTATACGCCTCAATTGACCTGAATGTATCGCTGGATCGGCCCCAAATTTTCACTATGGGATTTTGATCATTCAAGTTATTATTTTATTGCATCTTATCATATAGAAACAATAGCTTACGCTATCTATACGCCTCAATTTGACCTGAATGTATCGCTGGATCGGCCCCAAATTTTCACTATGGGATTTTGATCATTCAAGTTATTATTTTATTGCATCTTATCATATAGAAACAATAGCTCACGCTATCTATACGCCTCAATTTGACCTGAATGTATCGCTGGATCGGCCCAAAATTTTCACTATGAGATTTTGATCATTCAAGTTATTATTTTATTGCATCTTATCATATAGAAACAATAGCTTACGCTATCTATACGCCTCAATTTGACCTGAATGTATCGCTGGATCGGCCCCAAATTTTCACTATGGGATTTTGATCATTCAAGTTATTATTTTATTGCATCTTATCATATAGAAACAATAGCTCACGCTATCTATACGCCTCAATTTGACCTGAATGTATCGCTGGATCGGCCCCAAATTTTCACTATGAGATTTTGATTATTCATGTTATTATTCTATTGCAGCTTACGCTATTGTTTCTCTATGATCATATTCGTATTCATGCATACGAGGGTCGTTTTTTTTGGTAGGAAGATACCCGAAAATGATCTTATTTTTAAATATTATGGTCTCCTTTTAACTGAATGGCTGAAGCCAAAAGTTTTATCTCGCAATTATTAGGCTATACAGTAGTATCACTTGATATTTTATCGCATATACCTTGTTTTCATTCATACAAGGGTTGTATTTTCAGTAGAGAGATTCTTGAATAGAAAATCAAATTCCAGCTGAATGGAGTAATGAATAGTTCTAATTATTTTGTCATTATTATGCAGTCATTGTGACGAAGGATACAATCCCATGGAATTACATCATGTTTACGAGGGCTATTTATTTAGTATGAAGATATTTCAAAAAGTTTGTTCATTTTTGGATGATCTTTCTTTTTTGGTTGAATGATTCTGTACTTCGAGTACTCAAACATCATATTATGGGATATTGATGGTTTGATTGATGTTTTCAACTATATCTCCCTATCATAATTTATGTGTACAAGGATTATCTGATTAGTGGAGCAACTCTTGAATGAATGTTCAGCTGATTGCCTGAATAAATTGTTCTAAAAATCTACAGTGATGATGATAGATCATAGAAATGCAATTATTATATAGTATACTACGGGAATGTATGTACACGAGGGTCGTCTTTCTAGTAGATGGATTATTCAATGAATAATAATTCCATCTTGGCTGAATAGCATGCTTGATCTTTCCAAAATTCCAATAATGCAATTTTAATGATAGTACTTATTCATAATTGAATGACATCAAACACAAATCCTTGTTCACGAGGGTTGTCTCTTTAGTAGTGATATTCTTTAATGGATTATCCTATTCTAGTTGAATAGCTTGCTAGAACTTATTTATACTGTATTCAATTCTATGAAATTATACTCGATTATACTGAATTTAATTCTATAAAACTATACTCGATTATATGTTTAAGAGGATTGTTTTTCAATATGGAGATTATTATATGAATGATCCTATTTTATTGTATAGCTTGATAGGACTTTTCCAAACTCCTAGGCCTATTGTATGCTATTATAATGAGGATGGAAAGCCTATTAGGTTTTGACATCAGACTATAAAGCATTACAAAGGGTGATTCTTTTAAAAAGAGATTCTTCCGTGGATAATCCAATCTTAACAAATTGGCTTTGTAGATCTCGATGGAGTTCTACTATATGATAATCATAGATATTATTTTGTTGCATTTTACAATGGTTTATGTCTTTATGATTATTTTCCAAGTAAAAATATGTGGAGTTTCCAAACATTCCTACTGGATTTTTTTTCACTTTCTACCAAATCTCATTTTCCTATTCTTATTTTGGATAAAATTGAATTCAAAGCAGTTTATACCCAAAAGTAGGCTATTCTTGATCATTATCACATGGAAATAAATGCAAAATCACGTAACCTTCTGATAATCATTATCCATTCTATCAATATGTCTCCTTCACAGACCTTAACTTTGGTCATGGAAGCAGTTGTTAATAAAAAGTGCATGGTTAAAAACTTACGATGTCAACTAAACAGAACGCGTGAAACTGGAAAACAGACTTGAAAAAGAGTCGTTATAATAAGAGAAATAAGATAAAGCCAACAACCATGAACCGCTACGTAGTTGCTAAATCATTATAATCACGAAATAAAAACATATTTTCTGCAACTAACAAAGTGGGAGAAAACGATGAAAAACAGAAAGATACCACAATAAACTGTCAGTATTCCCCATTAATAACATCGATGCATCTCATTCAACCAACGCTGACAGTTCTAAGTGAGTCTTACAATAGTATAATTGAAAAGGTAGGGGGATTTCTGTGGAGTCGTTCCTATTCGAGACGGGTGGAGCGAGAATTTTCCCGCTGAAGTGGTCGGGAAAGCTCGGAAAAGCGTGTGAAAATGGTGGTGGTTTTCATTAGGAAATCACGCCCGGCTAGCTGAGACAGTAGTCATTTGTAAGATGTTCTCCAGACTTTGTAATAAGCGACAATTTGTTCGCGAGTTTTCATTTTAGTGAGCTTTATCGTGGTTGTGAGTGGGGCGTCAGCGGGTGTTTTTTGTTGAGCTTTATGCTTCTTGTTAATTTCTGGAGCGAGGCGTCAACGGGTGCTGGATGTAATTGGGGAAAAGCTGAAGAGTTGTTATGGTCGCTTGGTTTTGTTGAGTATTCTCTTATAGCACAGTTTTCGTCTGAATTAATGGGTGGTTCCTGTAATGTTACCGGTTTTAGATATTATTTCATTCATTGTGATAATTGTATGCGAAATCGGATATCCATTAATGAACACAAAATAATATGATAAATTTTCATTAATTGATTCATCTTAACTGATAGATAATGCTAATAATCGAATGCCAACCAAGGTTAATCATTATACCTCATGTTCAAACTTCTGAATGGCTCAAGACAATCGATGTCTCATAATTATCATGAGTATTGTACATTGTATATCATATGTCATCTGTCTCATTACCCACGCACAAGCCTAGAGCTCATTTGATGAGCCCTCAGCAGATGAGAAGGAAAAAACAACATTTTCTGATAAATTGATGAATGAATTAATCACTTCAAATATACAATCCTGATATAGGAGATGGTAGATTAGAACTATCAGTACACAAACTCAAATAGATTCTATTGTACAGTGGTGTAACAACCGAAACCGGTCTTTGTAACTATCAATAAAATCCGTGGTTTTTGACAATCTCTAGTCTTTTCATTCAATATAAATAATTACCACAATATCAACTTCTCAACTACACAAAAAGAAAATACTGCCATTATTATAACGTGGACCTTACATTATAATAATGGCAGTATTTTCTTTTTGTGTAGTTGTGAAGTTGATATTGTGGTAATTATTAATATTAAATGAAAAGACTAGAGATTGTCAAAAACCGCAGATTTTATTGATAGTTAGAAAGACCGGTTTTGGTTGTTACACCATTGTTAATATCAAATAATAAACAGTTAATCAGAGAGGTTTCGGTTCACCATTGTCAGTCTCTGATAAACTGTTTATCATTTGAGATTGATAAATATTGGTGTTGTTATCCATGTATATCATTTGACAAAACAGATAGCGACATCCTCTTCTAGCTCCGGAATATTGCCTGGTCGTCTTTAACAATGTAGAAATACAATCAATTAACAAAATATTGAGTCTCAATTATGAAAATTCATTATTTGATTATTGAAAAATATATTTTGTTGACGAAAAATTCATAATTAAAATTTTCAACATGAATGAACAGTTGATATTCCATCACAAGAGCCGGTATCAGCTATCCTCTATAGAAGGCAGTGGCAAGCAGAGAATCGGCATCGCTGCTCTCCTATCTTCTTCCTCCACTGCTGTTATAATGTGGGCTTCATTTTAGAATCTTGTGGGATAGAAATAATTCTCTCACCCATTAGTCGTTTGATTTTGATGAATTCCTCTACTTATGTAAGGTCTTTGATCTTACCATTCTGCTTTCTCTCCTTACTCTCACTCAGTCACTCTCTCTCTCTTTCACTCTTCTATATTTGTAACTGATTAATATTGATGCGGAACTGAAAATAATTATTCATTTCTTAAGTTTGATTTAATTTTATAATGTCAATTTTTAATGTGATAATACTTTTGTTGATGTTGATGGCTCAATATGTACAATATTATTTTCTTCAATATTTGTAACTTATCAATTACTGACGCGGAACTGAAAATAATAATTTATTTCTTAAGTTTAATTTAATTTTATAATGTCAATTTTTGTAAATGTTACCATAGGCAACAGCCTAGTAACAATTGTCAATAAATATCTTATCTTATCTTATCTCTCTCTTTTTAAGCAATTTTGTTCCCTTGAACTTAAATTTATGGTTTTTATTATGTTATTCTAGTTGTACCTTTGTAACTTAGAATTGTATACAGTGTTTTAAGGTTAAGAGAGGGCCGGCTGCGCCCTAACTCGCCCTCTCAGGTTTTCAATAAAAGTAACGATTCAATTCAATTCCTTACTCTCTCTCTTTCTTTCAATCACTCTCTCTCTCTTCCACTCCACCGCACAGTTATGTACAACTCCTCTTCTACTGTAGTAGCGTCCCGACTGTGGAACAATCTATCACCTGAGTTGATTTTCTCACCAAGCTTCTATTTGTTCAAATCGAGGATTCTGTCATCATTAATAAATGATACCTTAGCATAAGGTCATTATGATTGGCAGGGTTTGCTGCATTCATGCTCTCATTCCATAATTACTTCTTTTCTTTTTTATTAAAAGTCTGATCATAATGTTTTGTAATAGGACAACCTTCATAGTTTATTTCTTACCTATTCCATCTACTCTCTATTGTATTGTATTAAGAATTTTGATATTTCTAATACTTTCATTCCACATGGATACAAATAACAACTTTTCTTTCCTCCAGTTTTGCTAATATGATCTAGTATAATGTTGATAGCTTAATATGTACTATATTATTTTCTTCGATATTTGTAATTGATCAATACTAGTGCAGAACTGTTGAATAATTATTATTTATCTCTTAAGTTTGATTCAATTTTACTGTCAATTTTTGTAAATGTTACCATAGGCAACAGCCTGTAACAATTATCAATAAATATATCTATCTATCTCTCTCTCTCTCTAACTCTCATTGGTAGAGAGTTGGTGGGGAGGATATTTTTAATATTCTTTCCGAAGAAATGGACATTGATATGTAGATGCATAACAATATAATTATCCATAGTTATTATATTACAAATTACTTTTTCATATCATATACAGTTCAATAATTATTTTCTTAGTCTATATTATGTGAATTCATCTAAAATTTTGCTGTATTGTAAGTGTATAAGCCAGTATATATTGTAATCTACAAAAATAAAGTACTCAATCAATCAATCAATCAATCAATCATTCTCTCTTTCTAAGCTATTTTGTTCCCTTGAACTCAAATTTATAGTTTTTATTATGTTGTTCTAGCTGTACCTTTGTAACTTAGAATTGTATAGAGTGTTTTAAGGTTAAGAGAGGGCCGGCTGCGGCTGCGCCCTAACTCGCCCTCCTAGGTTTTCAATAAAAGCAACGATTCAATTTAATTCCTTACTCTCTTTCTCTCTCTCTCACTCTCTCTTTCTCTAACTCTCATAGATAGAGAGTTAGTGGGGAGGATATTTTTAATATTCTTTCAGAAGAATGGACATTGATATGTCCAAAGCTCCGCCAATTCATGTAGATGCATAACAATATACTGTAATTATCAATAGTTATTATACTACAAATTGCTTTTTCATATTATTTACAGTTCAATAATTATTCTCTTAGTCTATATTATGTAAATTAATATATAATTCTTCTGTATTGTAAGTGTATAAGCCAGTATATATTGTAATCTACATAAATAAAGTACTCAATCAATCAATCAATCGCTCCCTCTCTCACCTATCACTACCTCATCCCTTTCTCTACCTCATCTTCCTCTTCTTCCACACTCTCTCTCTCATACTCTCTCCCTTTCTCCATTGCTCTCTCCCTACTCTCCTCGAAATCATCCATCTCCGGCCGTTATCTAAGCCAACTTTCCCTTCAGGGAAGCAAACAAAGTTGGCTCCCAAACTCACATTGATGAACTAACAGGGGATTCTGGGGTGGCGCACGGCGCAACTTTCTGATAATTCTCGTTTGTCTTTAATACCTGGCGCCGTTCTACACACAAACAGAGCTCAGTTTGCCTTGAATCAATGAGATCGCACGTCGATAGCGCGCCCACAATCCCTCCAAGGGCCTCAATCCCTTCCAGGATGCCTTGAAAGGACCTCAAACATCCTGCCACAAGACATGCTTGCTTATTCAACAGGGATTGTAGCTCCATGCTGATCCTTTGACGTGTATCATCAACCTTCAAACTAACTTCCAATCTGTATCAATTAGTATCTCTCACGGTCTCTCTCTTTTTGTGTCGCTGTCTCTTTCCTCCGCTCTGTTCTACTACTACGTCTCTCTCTACTATTCCTCTCATCCTCTCTTTTATTCTTCCCTTTCATTCTTATCTCCCACCCTATCTTTCTCTTCTTCCTCCTCTCTCACTCATGTCTTTCTCCCATTTTCGTTGTTACCCTTTCTTTCTCTCACCCACTCCTTCTCGCTGTCTCTCTCTCTATCTCTCATTTCTTTCTATTAATGTTATATAATATTATTACATAATAATGTAATCTATCATTTTCGATATCTTATTTTCTATGTTAATTTTTCATTTTGTAAAGGGTTGTGTGGCAGAGAGGACCAGGAGTCCCAACTCCGCCCTAATAAAGGCAAATAATCAATCAATCATCAATCAATCTCTCTCTCTCTCCCTCCCCCTTTGGTAGAGAGTTAGTGGGGAGGATATTTTTAATATTCTTTCCAAAGAATGGACATTGATATGTCCAAAGCTCCGCCAATTTATGTAGATGCATAACAATATTATCTGTAGCTATAACAAACTGCTTTTTTCATATCATATGCAGTTCAAAAATCATTTCCTGACTCTATATTATGTAAATAATTAATCTATAATTTTGCTGTAGTGTAAGCTATTGTATATAAGTGTAAAAGCCAGTATATATTGTAATCTACATAAATAAAATACTCAATCAATCAATCAATCTCAAGAGTTGTTTGGTAGAGAGACTTTGAGTCCTAACTTCGTCCTAAATTAAGGCAATCAAAGAATCAATATCCCACTCTCTCTTTACATATTATGAGGAATCCAATCTAATCTCATCCTTCCTCCCTTTCTGCCCTGCCATTCTTTTTCTCCCTCCATCTATCTACACTTCCTCTCTCTTTCTCCTCCCTTACTGTTTATCGCACTCTCCTCCTTGTTACTCATTTTCTATTGTTCTTATTCCACCCTCCGTCACCATAGTTGAGTATTATCTTTTTCTTAGTTGACTTTTTTCACTATCATGCATTTTTTTACATGTATTCTCTCTCTTCTCTCTTACTACCAATTCTTCTCCCTCACTAAATCTTTCTGCTCCACATTCATTTTATCTCCTTTTTGAACTTTATCATTGATGTTGAATCTCTGTGTCATTCATGGTTTTTCTTCACTATCATTTTCCCACTATATGTATTCTATTACTTTCTCCGTAATTCTCTCACTTGAATTTTCTCTCATTATATATGAACCTGTCACTTACCTTCTCTCTCCAATCCTAAATCCTCCTTTCCTTTTCTTCACTCAATTCACACAATCTTTCACTGTATATAACTATTTTTCTTGACTCTTCCTTACTCCTTGTATTTGTCCCCCTACAATTTCTTATGTCTTGATAAGATCTCAATCCTCTCTCCTCTCGTGTGTTAATGGGAAGGATATTTTATATTCTACTAAAAGAATCGACAATAATTATTAGTTGAAACACCGCCGATTTATGAAGTTACATCACATTATTATATTATCGTTATTCTAATTGCATTCAATCTTTATTATCATATTGAATAATTATTTGTACTTCGTAAAATTCTTTGAATAACTAGCATTATCGTCATTTAATGTAAATTAGTGTATAAGCCAGTAATTATTGTAACATACATAAATAAATAAATCTAATCTTATCTAATCTCTCTCACACATACACTCTCTCTCCCTCAAGAATTGTATGGCGTATAATCCAAACTTCATCCTAAATTTGGGCAATCAAACAATCAATTTCTCTCCTCCAATCTCTTACTCCCTTCTCTCTCTCCCTCTCTTTTCTCATTATCTGTCTCACCCTTTTTTTCTCCCACCCTCTCTCCACACTTTCTCTCTCTCTCATTTTTCACTTCTACTGTTTATCTTCACTCTTTACCTCCACAGTCATTTTCTATTTTTCTTATTTCATTATCCGTCACTCTTTTCCAGAGTTCAGTTCTTGATTTTTCTTCCATGTACCCCTTCTCTCATGTATTTTCTCTCTTCAACTCTCACCTCCAACGATTCTTTGTCACTAAATCATCCTATTCCAAACTTGTTTTATTCTTTTGAACTTTATCATTCAAGCTGGATCACTGTCTTTTCACTATCACTATCACTTCTTCACTAACATTCTTCCCACTAAATATTCCAATTCCAATTGATTTCTCTATGACTTTTGTCTCTCAACTTTTCTCTCATCATACAAGAACCTGTCACTTACCTTCTATATTCTATCTCTAATCCTCCTTTCCTTTTTTCACACTTCATTCTCACAATCTTCCACTCTATGTCAGTATCTTTCTTGGCCCTTCCTTACTCCACTTCCTTACTTCTTGAATTCCTCCCCTTACTACTTTCTCTATCTCAATCTTCCAACTTCTCCCTCTTTTCATCCTCATAATACATAATGTGTTAAACTCTCTCCTTTGTACCCCCAACCTCTCCTATCTTCATTCTCCTCCTCCCTCTTATAAATGACTGTATAAAACACACTCTCACAATCCCTCTTATTCTCTCTCTCTCTCTCTCTCTCTCTCTCTCTCTCTCTCTCTCACTCACTCTTTCTCATGTATCTCTTACCTTCTTCACAAATTCCTCACTCTTGAACTCTCTACCCTCTCTTATTAGAATCTGTTTATCTATCACCCTTTGTAACCTTAGTTATCTTATAATAATTTTCTATCTTCTTGTTTCCATCTTTCTCCTATTTTCCTCCATTGGAACCCTATATTACCTCATCATAATTTTCTATCTCCTTGTCCAATCTTTCTATTTTCTCCCATCTCCTGATTTCTCCCTCTCTTAATTATGTGGATGGGTTAATCTCTCTTCCTATTGGTACCCTAAATTTCCTCATCGCCATCTTCAGACTCCTTGTTTCCGTCTTTCTCTTTTCCCCCGTTGGTACCCTTAATTCCCTCATCATTCTCTTATATCTTCTTGTTCTCATCTCTCTCTTTCCCCCATTAAACTAACGAATCGTATCAACTTGAGACAAGCAGCAGACTCACATAATGTTTGTAGCCTGAGTTAAGGAGCAACCAACTGATTCTACATACAGGTGCAATTGATTCTCCAAATAGAGGATCAAAGCAATTGGCAACTGAGAAACGAAGCTGGGTTTCTCTGTTTTTGAATGTATTGAACCAGGGAGTTGTTACGGACGGGAATGTTAGGATTACTTGTTTAGAGATGAATTGAAGCAGGAGACGAGGATGTTTTTTGATGTGTTAGATCAGAAAGTTGGGACAGGTATAATGTGCTCGCGAGATTGCGAGTGGAATCAATGTTTACAAAATAGTTACAATTGGTTATAGTTACAATGTTTACAATTGGTTACAAATAGTTACAGCGTTTACAATAGATACCATTTTAAATGGAAAGATACAATTCCTCTAAGAACTTCCATGGTCTCTAAATTGATAAAAATATCATAATAAATGTTTAAAAACGTATAATATAATTATATGTATGATAATTTTAATTTAAATTTTCATTCATTATTTATAATGTATGTACATGGGCGTACAAGGAAAATGCACTAAGTGCAATTTTTCCAAACTATGATTTTTCAATTAATTCTATAAACTATGAATATTAAATCATATCAAATCAAATAATCAATTATCAGACAAATGAAGAATATTTCATTTTTTGCAATATGATATTATTTTGTGAAAAATCACTATAAGGAAATTATGATTGAGGTTAGAAATTGGAAATTGATCTCCTGAAAATTTTCTTCTATGGACTTAGTGAATTTCCCTTGTATGCCCACGTTATGTATAATAATTTATATTAAATGTTTTTCAAAATCTGTCTGGGGAAAAAATTCAAAGTACTGTTGTATAAGTAGAGATCTTTGTACGTTTAGAAACGCTTTTTACGAAGCTTGAAAACTCATTTGAAATTTGTACCAATCTGGGAATAGGTACATGGTATTTGCTCCTATTCTATTTTTTTCAATCCATTCCTTCTTTTTTTTCATACAAGGAGCCTTTGGACAGTCGCATATTGATACTCGACGCGACATGATACGACGTGGGCTGAGTGTGCTACATCAGTTAATATCATAATCATTTATTTATTTATTTAATCATTCAGAATTATACAACTTACAGAAAAGTACCACAGGCTAACTTACGCCCAAATTATGATCGTATTGTAATGATTACATTAAGACAAAACTAGTACGTATAAACAGTACAATATTTACTCATTTAGCAGTCTCTGGTCACGTCATCTCACGTCGCGTCGCGTCTCAATTTGCGACTTGAGGGAGGAAGAATTTCCATTTTTGCAATAGAACAGTAATTTTCCCTACCATGATATAAATGATGATGGTGATGATGACATCGATTATTACACTTATTCCTTGTTTATCAATGGATATGATGATGTTCATGAATGGTGATGATGATATGATGATTGTTGATTGATGAATGAAGGGAAGCAGTAATGACGATATACTGGGATATTTCAAGACTGATGACTGCTTCGTATAATAATTATTGCAGGGTTTCACAGCTTTGTAGGCCTATAGTCTTCGTCATCTCTATTCAATTATTAATGCTGATTATTAATGCTGATTATTAATGATGATATTAGTGATGCTGATTACGTTGAATAGAGATAAGAGGCTGAGTAAGGAGAATGTGGAGGGGTGGATGGGGTCGTTGGGGAAGAGGGAAGAGTGAGAAGGAGAAGGAGACAAAGAAGTTGAATAATAATACTGTATATTAATTAATAAGAATAAAGAGGCCAAAAGCGAAAATATAAATTGAAAATATGGGGAAATATGAATTCAAATATCCTATACTATTGAACGAGCAACTTCTGTTTATATGTTTAGATGTTTGGATGTTTAGATGTTTATGTGTCTGAATTTCACCGGATCTCGAAAACGGCTCTAACGATTCTCACGAAATTCAGAACATAGTAGAGAACGGGGGCGCGACAGTCGAGACCGACGACATTCGAGGCCTACGACCGTGGAGGACTGTTTTTCGTAGGCCTCGACTGTCGAGAGTGTACGAAAATTAGAGTGGCCTCAACTGTCGCCTAACGCAGGCGACATTTGAGGCCACTTTTTCAGGAGTCCTCTGCCGTCGCAGGTCTCGACTGTCGGGGCTGTACAAAAATTAGAGTGGCCTCAACTGTCGCCTAACGCAGGCGACATTTGAGGCCACTTTTTCAGGAGTCCTCTACCGTCGCTGGCCTCGAATGTCGCCGGTCTAGACTGTCGCAGGACTCTTCTGTCGTTTGCCTCGTTTGACATCGACCCTAGAGAACAACAGAGAGAAGGTAAAGTCAATTGAAGAAAGTATAAGAGGGAGATTATTCATGTATCTGGAAAGATATTTCATTTAAAATTTCATACAATCATCTAAATTGATATGAGAGGAAAAGAAGCGAGCTTTCAACTATCTCTACCCTGAATGGAGTAAAATATATTGTTCGAAATATTATAGTAAATTCTCATATAAAAAAAAGTGAAACACCTTTTAATATAAAGAGATAATGTCATTAATAGAAATTACTCAATTTGAAATAAAATAATTTTATTCCTTTCATTTTCATCAAATTTTCATCACTACTTATTCCGATCTAATGTACTGTATCACATAGCTTTTGTAAGGACCACAGAGAAAATATGACATGAGAAAAATGAGTGGGAGAAAAATATAGATAATTATTTATTTATTCATATGGCTTCTATCGACAGAGAGATCCTTTTGGATGTTCTGCCTTGCCGTATTACCCAATGTCATTTCCTATCAACACTCAAGTTAATAGGTTATGTATTCGGTTCTTCATGTTTTCTCACTGGAAATTGCACTTTAACTTCCTGAGTTTTTATTTTATAAAGTTTAAACACAAGAAAACTATTTTTAAACAAAAATTCACATTTAAAAAGCAAACAAATATAAAATGTTGATGATAATATTGAACTGAAAATTTCACAATACAAATTTTCCCATGGCAACAAAATAGATAATAAGCAGGTGGAGAATAACAATAAAGGAAAGGAGTAGAATGGGATAAGGAGGATAGAGAAGTGATAAGAGATAGCAGTAGCACAGATAATATTGAGATGTATGCTAACAACTGTTGGAACTATATGCTAGAATTTATAATATAATTCAACATGTGATCCTCTTTGGTAAAATAGATAGGTAGGAAAGCGTGAAGACTAGTGAAGGTACAGTACATGTTAAAAAAAGCGGGTCAGTGAATGGCTAGAAGATAAAGGATGCAGTCTACACAGCACTAGGATTAAACCTGTGGAAGGAAGGTACCTTCACCCTTCTGCTCCGATTCAAATGACCATAAAGGGATGATAAGAACGAAAGGGCTGTGAGGAGGATGATGATAAGGAGGAACAGGAGGATGAGGATGAGGAGGAGGAGGAGGAGGAGGAGGAGTAATAGTAGGTGATAACAGGGTGTATGAGGAACAGACACTGGCCTTGTTCAGAGGTAGTCGACCAGCTTATTCTGAATCTCTCTTATCCTGAAGCAAAGGCGGCCATTCAAGTAAACCTGGTACAAAACCAAAGGATAAAGGATAAAGGAGTGGACCACCATTCAACACAACCCTTAAGGACTCTGACTAGAGTCAGGACTGGAGTCTCCCTTTTGTTGGTAGCTGACCGGACCGTTTTGTGCTCTGATTACCTTAATGGAGATCCCACAAATCGCTCCTCTATGGTACTAGTGCTCTGGCCTCTCTATAGTTCTACTGCTCTGTGTGCTCCTCAGGCCGGCCTTTCTATAGTACTTCTCCTCTGTGCTCCTCGTTTCCTTGCTTTATTTCTATTGCTGTTCTCCAGTGAACTTGGGCGGCTCTTTGTGTTTGGAGCCAAGGCTATCTTTACCTTTACAGGGAAGTCTGCTGTGTGTTTTCAATTCATTATCGAGTACTGACATAAGATGTGGTGGTGTGGAGAAGAGATAGTGGAGGAGAACGGAGGAGGTGAAATGGTGAAGGCGGAGAGAGAGAAGAGTTGAGGGAGTTGAGAGGGTGGATGATGAGACAAGGAGGAAAATAAGAGGAGAGGAGAAGAGAGTATAAATTAAGAGGTAGAGAAAGAGGTAGGAGGAGAGAGAAGAGTTGAGGGTGATGAGAGGGTGGATGATGAGACAAGGAGGGAAATAAGAGGAGAGGAGAAGAGAGTATAAGTTGATAGGTAGAGAAAGAGGTAGGAGGAGAGAGAAGAGAGTATAAGTTGATAGGTAGAGAAAGAGGTAGGAGGAGAGAGAGAGAAGAGTTGAGGGTGATAAGAGGGCGGATAATGACCCAAGGAGGGAAATAAGAGGAGAGGAGAAGAGAGTATAAGTTGATAGGTAGAGAAAGAGGTAGGAGGAGAGAGAGAAGAGTTGAGGGTGATGAGAGGGTGGATAATGACACAAGGAGGAAAGAAAGAGGAGTGGAGAAGAGAGTATAAATTAAGAGGTAGAGAAAGAGGTAGGAGGAGAGAGAGAAGAGTTGAGGGAGTTGAGAGGGTGGATGATGAGACAAGGAGGAAAATAAGGGGATTGGAGAAGAGAGTATATGTTGAGGGAGTTGTGGGGGTAGATAATGAGAAAAGGAGGAGAATAAATGGAGAGGAGGAGAGATGTATGGTACAAAACCGTATGGAGTGTTTTGTACTCTCATGAGTACAAACTCTGGGAGTTTTGAGTTCAAGTTCTAAACTCAAATCACTAACTAAAGATGAGAATGAGAAGAAAGGTATGTTGGAAGAGGGAAATAGTAGTAAGGTATAGAGAGGTCCACGTTATAATGGCAGTGGATAAAGATAGGAGAACAGCGTTGTCGTTCATCTGCCTTGATTAATTATATTTACACATTGTTAAAAACGGATTTGATAACGTTCTGATGGAGCTGGAAAACGATAGTGGTATGTGTTTTGTCGATTGATAGACAAGGATAGCAACACGAAAGTTAATAAAATACTGCCATTATAACGTGGACCACACTATAGATGTGTTCTATTGTTAAGTATCGTTTATTTACTTGAATACAAAAAATATGTAATCAACTTGATGCCTGGATAGATGAAAAACTCAACTATTTATTCCAAATCCATAGCCACGTTCCAAATAACATACGATTTTTTCAATACATTGTATCTCTCTCTTACTAAGTTTTCAAAATCTGATCCCTATGTAGAAGGATAGAATGAATAAAGAATGAGAATATAGATTGATAAATCTGTAGTGAAGAATGAGAAGAAATTAAAAAAATATATATTAAAATAGAAGGACAATTGAACAGAAGGATGTGGGTGGATGGGAAGGAATGTGAAAATCTCTGAAAATTTATATTTCAAGAAACTTGCACCTGAATTTTGATGACCAACATATCTTTCTGAAAAAATGAGAAAACATTTCAATTTTATATTATTCTAGTTTTCCATCACATCTTACTCTACTGTATTTCCACTGTTTGTGTAGTTGAGAAATTGATATTGTGGTAATTATTCATATTGGATGAAAAAAACAGTTTTTTTTCATTCACTATTGTATTTTCTTCATTTCTTGAAACTAAAGCCTCCTTTACCCGTACATTGACTAACTCTCGATTCTTATGTTTCTCAATATTTATTCTCTCTCTTCCTAATTATTTAATACTAGATTCGCTCACTCTCACACAGCAGTGACATTGAACAGTAAACGTATGATTCCCATGGGTTCGAATGGAACAATTCACACTCACATGGCTGGGCTGAGTAGAAATTGTCCAATTAGACCTTATAGGGCCGGTTGCACAAAAGCCGGTTAAATTTAAACCGTGATTAATTCCACGAGAATCAATCAGAGAAGCCATCTTTTCAAAAATGCCTTCTCTGATTGGTTCTCATGAAGTTAATCACAATTAAAATTTAACAGGCTTTTGTGCAACCGGGTCATAGGAATCATATTTTTAGTGTTGCCACTACGAATCCAGCTTGATTCTCTTCCCACTACATATCAATTGAATATTATTTCCTCCTATTCTTCATCACACTAGTTATTTTCACGTTTCTCTACCTACGTTATAATCTCCATATTATCCTTGTTCCACTTCTTTTCTGTTCTTTTCTACTTTTCAATTATTTGATTTTACACCATTCCGAGAACTGCTTGCTAAGTGAATTTTATTGTGAAGTGTGTATTAGTGTATGGAGTGTTTACTTACTTGGAATACTCACCCTAAATGCTGTTATCAATTATTTCAGAAATGAAAGTGGGGTGATGTTGATTTATGAGTTTTGGATATAATTGTCAGCCAGTTGAATATGATTTACATATTTAGAAGTGTGTGGAAGAATTCGAGGAATCATTAGCGAAGATGGAATAACTGGAATCCAAATTAATTTAGGCTCTAATTGAATTTTGGAAAGTTTCCGAGAATATGTGATCGCTGATAAAAGTCAAATATAGACCTACACGTATTTTACTGAATATTTTGGCGTACAAATTTAATATAATGTAAATCGGTGATGTATTCAGGTGCATTAAGATTTATTTTACTTAACTTTTTGGCCCTCAAATTTCATATAATGTTATTGAGTGATGATTATATTATTCAGGTGCATGAAGATGTATGAATTACAACAAAGTGTTACCTATCCAACATTAGGAATCATTGATGACGGAGACTAAATTCCTGAGAATACTATTGTCACTGGAAAGTCGTGCTTTGATGAAGAGAGGTAGAATTAGTTTCTCTCTCAGTTTTTAACACATTTTTTCTGATAGATAGGAAGGAGTATTGTACTCGTAGCTCCCCCACAAGACATTTCTTAGATGGCGAGCTATCTCGCCGAGCTATCTCTATCGAGCTATCTATGGCCATTTCTTAGAAATAGCATCGGTCGAGCTATCAGTATCTGGAGCCCTTTATAGAGCTCCAGATACTGATAGCTTGATCGATGCTATCTCCTAAATTTCAGCTTAAAATACAGGAACTTGATCTAACCCTTTAGTTTTTGATTGATATTTCCAACAACAAATACAAAAAATTACTCAATAAAAATACCCAATTCAACTTCACAAGGGAGGAGCATTCCACGCTGAACTTACAAAAAACATATTTTTATTTATTCAATCATTCAAATTTACACAACTTACAGAAAAGTAGCACAGGCTCACGCCCAAAACGATTCCAATCCTAATTTATACAACAGTCCAAATGTAAATATATGATCCAATTCCTTAGAAACAGTGTTTTGAGTCAAGCCTGTTGTTCCTTTCCCAATCGAATTCAGAATTTAATCATCGAAAGTGGAATGATTGATTTATTTCCTTCTTCTTTTACAAAATACAAAAAGAGTACAACATTAAATGTGAAGATGACTCCTCATATGGCCAAATGCCTGTGTGTGAGGAGCGAAGCACACATTATACGAACGATCTGTCTCACAAATAAAATTAGTGTATTAGTACACATTTCTATTGAAACAACAAAATAGTATGTTTATACATAGCTGTTCGGAATAGATAGAAAAAGTCATTAACATTTTATTTTTTAATAGATAAATAAAGGAATAAATCATTCCATTTGGAATAAACTCTGATATTTTATGATAGAAACACTTATTTGATAATAATACCCATCACGTAGCATACCATTGCACTTTCCAATGAAACCAGACACTGATACTCAAAATTCAAGCTCTTCAAAGGGCTAGAATGCACTCAATTTTTTATCCAAATATCCATCCTCTCACTGATGTGAGATCCCATCTGCCGCTCATCTCCTTTATCCCATCAACCCTCTTTTATCACGTTCCATCAGCGAACGATAACAAAGGAGGAATCCTTTCCTTTCCTTTTTCTTTTGTGGGGGTTGAATCTGAAAAAAGTAAGGTGACGGTGGTAGACAGCAAAGTAGGTGACAGACTTTGAGTGAGTGGAGTCTGGGATAGAGATAGAGTGATAGATTGTGATTGGGAGTTAGATAGAGATGGAGATACTATAAAAGGTGTAAATCCCGATGAAGGATGAGAGGTCATGTCTCACACATCCCGTTCATTCACAAAAGATTCCTTCAGACGATTGTCGAATTTGAACACCGATTCAAGATTATCTGCTCTATGTGTGAAGCTAGAGTTTGTCTGAGCTCACTCTAGTTATATGTTGATCTAGATTTTGTCTAAGCTTTATTCCAGTTGTATTTTGAATGTTGTCTTCGTGGATGCTTCATTTGAATCCTTTATTTTGGTTTGTTATTCTGGACTCCAAATTGAAATCGAAATTTATTCTTCCAAAAAATACAATATATTACGATCTATAACTGAGAATAGCGGAAAAATATTGTTTTAAACAACCCCTGAGTTACTACAGTGTGGGGTCGTTCACCCCAAATTTGATCCTAATTGTTCAAGTGAAGCAACATAACCTATTTTTTGGACATACTTCTATCAAAATTCGGAAAGGGAACATTTTTGGGCAAGGCCTTTTGGTCCTTTTCTGATCATGTATTTGATATGTGTATTATGAAAATAATGTGAATAAGATAAATAGATACATATATTCACAAGGAATATTTCAGGGAGATAAACAGTATATCGCCTTAAAATGTTGACGTGTTGTCATTGATACAGACTATCACGGAATAACTTTCAACTCATGGAATTTAATGCATAGTTATTGCTACTTTTCGATATTTGCTTGACTACAATCAATTTGAAAAACCGCACATTTTTAGGATGGAAAATGCACATTTCATCATACAACTGATAGACATCCCATTACAACTACAACTAACAGTCCTCTGGTTTGGTGGTAGGTGAGTTGTAATACGCAATTGAACAAAGCCTTCGTCGTGTTTAAAATTGGGTAATTAATTCCATCTTCAATTCCATGTGCAAGTTAGCGACTCCTGGGTCATCGAGAGTAGATGTTATCAGCGGTTAAATTTTGAGGATATATTACAATTTTACATTAAAAAAATTGGAGTTTTTTTACACGTTAGAGTTGAGAGATCAAACCTATGCTAAAACTGTTCTGGATTGTAAGGAACAATAGATCTTTCAATCGGAAGAATTCGATTAGGTATTTCGTGTAGGTAAACGCAACTTTTAATATTTTTTTCCAGCTTGAATATTCCATTCATCAACTATCTATCATTTGACATAATATCCATCTATCTTCCATGAATTATTCTATCAATCTAAACCATTATTGCAATATTGATGGATGGAATAGTCAATCAGCCGGACAATCTCATAATTGATAATATGAGTATTGAATGAAAAAGACTGAGAAATTGTCAAAAAACCACTGATTTATTGATAATTAGAAAGACCGGTTTCGGTTATTACACCATAAACTGAGTTTATCAGAGATTGACAATGGTGTAATAACCGAAACCGGTCTTTCTAATTATCAATAAATCAGTGGTTTTTTGACAATTTCTCAGTCTTGTCCATTCAATATGAATAATTACCACAATATCAACTTCTCAACTACAAAAAAGTGATAATATGAGTGTCTAGGGAATAGGATGATGGTAAAATGAAATTCTTATTCATTTATTCTTCATTCACTCATACAATAAGTTCATTATCAAAATGATAGGGAGAGGAAAAATAAGGTAACCTTGTGCTATCCCTCTCCCAAATTTAGATAACACATAGTCTAAAATAGGTTAAGTCTTGTAGTTCTCGAATTTATTATTGAATTATCTTAATTATCACTGTTGGAGATTACATTATCATTTAAAATTCTCAGGTTGTAAAAAAGATGATGAGGCTCCTATGCAATGCAGAATACCGAGGAAGCTGCAAACCTTTGTTTAGAAAAATGAGAGTGATGACATTCCCAGCTCTCTATATCTATTCCACAGTTGTATATGTACACTTTAACATTGAAAAATTTGATGTGAATAGACACCACCATAATTATGCAACAAGAAATGGAAATAGTTCAAGAGTTCATAGGTATCAGCCCAGTACATCTCAAAAACTAAATCCCTATATGGCTGTGAAACTTTATAATTATTTGCCTGTCACTATAAGATCTTTATGTAAAAGCGCTTTCAAGTTGAAAGTAAAGGAAGCTTTAATAGGAGAGACCTCATATAAAATAACAAACTATTTTTCTATAAACTGGAGAATGTATATACAGAGTGGGTGATTCATAATCATGCATGATTGAGCTCCAGCACACTTCAGTATTGCAGTTCGTGAACACCTGAATCACAGCTTTCCAAATCGATGGATAGGCCGAGGTGGGCCAGTACCATGGCCAGCTAGGTCACCAGACTTAAATCCTTTGGATTTTTATCTTTGGGGACACTTGAAAACCTTAGTATACAATACTCCGATTGATACCATTGAAGAACTCCGATGAAGGATTTTGAATGGAATAGAAATGATAAAGCAGACTCCTGGAATATTTGAACGGGTCCGACAATCGATGAGAAGACGTCTGAACATATGCATTTAGAACAACGGAGGTCACTTAAAAATCATCTTTAGTATTTTGGTATACGTCTAATGTCATTAAGATATTATGTTACTTTCATATAAAAATAAAACTTTTCATAAAAGACCGAATATTCATTCTATTTGCAATCGGCTACAACTTATGAGTTATTAGTTCTCTCCTCATAAAACAGCAAATTTTTGTGATGTAATTTACTACATAAGAATACATTTTATTCAACTTTTATTTGAATTTATTTTTATTCACATAATTCTTTTCAGAATTAAATTCTCTACAATTTTCATTGCGAAAAATTATTTGTTTACTTGTCATTTAAGAAAGTTATTGGGCATCAAACGTAGAAGTCTGTATTTCTCTAGTTAGATTTTTTGCAAATTTGAACTTTTTTCTCAAAAACTACTCACACTACAGCTTCCAGACTAGTTTTATTCATTTTTTTAGATATTTTTCCATATGAATCCAGCATAAGTTTTTCAAAAACTAGTCCCCAAACAATTCAGCATCGGTGTATTCACCAGAGGAACTGAATTCCAGGCGAAATCTTTCACCCTGTATAGTTCGCTAATGAAGCGTTTATGGATATATGTTTATTGGAACTTTTTTTCTTATTTTTACCTCTTCTATCACGTATTAAATTATTCTACCTTAATTAAGAATCACCCTGTATAATTAATATTATAAATGATTTATACGTGGTTAATATCATTATAACTTTGTTTAGTTAGTTATTATAAGTAGTTAGTTATCATTATAACTAATAGACGTTATAATATCATTATAAATTCGTGACTAGGAAAGATAATTGATACCTACTTTAGAGTGTAATGGATGTATTTAAACTTCGTAAAATTGACTATGTGTGCTTGTTGTTGCAGGCTCATGTTTGCCTTCTATCATTTATTAGAGTTGTCAACCATGACGTTGTCTATAATGTGGAAACATTCTGTGACAATAAAAATATTATTTTATTTATTTATTAAGCCAATTCAATAGAATGGAACTCATGAAACATTCAGAAATATCATTATAAATTCGTGATATTTCTAGACAACATTTCAGTTTTTCATTAAGGATGAATAACTTATCACTAAACTCCATCTCACCAACAACAATATCCAAAGAATGAAACCAGCTTGACCATAGAATACAAGCAGACATGGATAAATGTATATTGCAGGTTTTCACTGTGATTTGGCATTCCAATTTTATGAAACTGTTGGTCAAATTTCGAGGCGAATGAAGTAAGCTAGAGATCCAAATCTTCAAAAATAATTATAACTGATATTCCGAATCAATTATCCCATTTTATACGGTTGCAAACCGCTTCTCAGACTGGGATGATGATCTCAAGTTTCCGAAAGATGAACCCCGAATTAAGTGCACGATTTTCACAAAAGAGAAAGGTCTCAGAAAAGTATAGCGAAAGAAACAACAAACGTGAGGAGGCGTATTACAAACCGATGAAAAACTGTAGGAAGAAACAGGGGCAGAGTGAGAGAGATAGATGGGTGATACGGTGGAGAAAAAGAGAGCGTAAATGTGTACCAACAACGGATATATCACACAGTGTGCAGGCTAAGCTAATATTTCCCCCAAATTACTATGACAAGATTCACTTGAAACTGTCAGAATTTCTGGTAGATCACATCAATGCTACCCATTTGAACAATGTTGACAGATGGAGTGAATCTATACTACTATAGTGAGATGGAACTGTAATTACAATTATCGTTAGTGCCGTTTTTTGCCGGCAGACTGCGCTTCGATCGGATTAATAAAAAGTCGAAAGATGAGGAGAACAAAAAGGAACGGATGGATGGATAATGCTGTAAAATTAGGCGGCTTTTTATTAGTTTTATAGTTTATACTGATGCGGTAATAATATGCTATGATAATGATGGATATGATGCTCCTTCTTCTCCCACTTCTCTTTTGTTCTTCTTGTTCTTGTTGTTCTTCTTTTTCATGTTGTTGTTGTTGTTCTTCTTCTTCTTTTTCTTCTTCTTCTTCTTCTACTTCTTCTTGTTCTTCTTCTTCGACTTTATATTCTGAATTCACTCATTTTGTAGATTTTGTCTGCATTGTTGTGAATTGTTCACAGATAAACTCTTTTCTTGTGTGTTTTATGAGTATAGCTAACAACATTTCTGTATTTTTGTGTTCACCCTTCTTTCATACTTTCTTACTTTTCACTGTATTTCGTGATTTTCCCAATTTCTTGTCTTCTTTCGTTCTTTTATTGTTTTCATCTAAGTCATTATTTTGGTAGTCTTGGTAGAGAGTTAGTGGGAAGGATACTTCGAATATTCTTTCCGAAGAATGGACATTGATATGTCCAAAGCTCCGCCAATTTATGTAGATGCATAACAATATTATCTATTTTATCTATAGTTATTACTAATTGCTTTTTTCATATCATATACAGCTCAATGATTATTTTCTTTATTTATATTTTGTAAATTCATCTATAATTTTGCTGTATGTAAGCTATTGTATATAAGTGTATAAGCCAGTATATATTGTAATCTACATAAATAAAGTAATCAATCAATCATTATTCCCTTCTTACTTCTACTCTTTCTCCTCATTGTCTCATTAAATTTCAAATGTGTAGTCTTTCTCTAATCATCTCTTATTCCCCTGCTGTTCCTACGCCTTCAACTTCCTCTTTTTTCTCATTCCTGCTTTTATCTTCTATTTTCCTTCTCCTATACTCTAATTCATTTTCTCTATTTATTCTTCACGTCCATTGTCATAGATTATCTTATTCATTGTTTTTCAAAATCATCTGCTTACCTCTATCCCACTCCTATCCTCCCACTTTTTTTCTACCACTCATTCCCTCTTTCTCCTTCCACTTTTTTCTTCTACCACTCATTCCCTCTTTCTCCTTCCACTTTTCCATCCTATCTCACCTTCTCTCCATTTTCCTCTTCCTCCTCACAAGCTCCTTTTCCTCTCACTTTTCATCTCCTTCTCATGCACACATACACACACACACACACTCTCTCTCTCTCACTCTCTCTCTCTCTCACAATTCTGACACTCTTTCTCTTTCTTCCCCACTCCCTCCTCCTATACAAACTCAATCTCTCTCTCCCTCACACACTTTCACTCTCTCTCTCTTTCTTTTCCCTATCACTCACACTTTCTCTCTCACTCTCTACATCTTCCTCACCAACCCTCTTTTTCTCCTCTCTCTCTCTCAAGTCAAGAAATAGTCGGTTATTACTTATTATGATACTTTGAACAATGAATGGTCTGACCTTTTGTTCAGCCAGCTAAAAATATAATGGAGAAGGCAAAAAAGGCTAAGAAGAGTTATGTACACCATCAACAATTTCGGAGTCAATTTTCGGATAATAGCGTTAGATCGGCAGTAAATTTTTAGCTCGCCTGTAATGGACGCAAATTGTTCAAACAATTTTTCTCTAAACTGTTATAGTTCGACGTTCGTGTACCTTGGCCATCGCTTTATAACAATTTATATAACGACCTACGCTTCAGTCTTTGGAAGCATGTATCTTTATTGAAATGACAATGAACGTGTAGGAAGCAATAGTAACTTAGGTGGTTGCGAACTCACTCAAAAATTTAGTTGAATTTTTCTGTTTTGGGATGAATCGAAATTTTCCATCATATATTGCATAATAGTGTCTTAAGTCACAAGGACGGGAAGGGCTGTTTTGCAGGCGAGAATGATGTTTCTAGTCGAGGCGTTAGCCGAGAACATTCACGTACAAGTACCTTACACTATTTTCTCCATAATAATCTAGAAAAGAATGATTGAGAAATAGAAAACATTACCTGCTTGTGCTGGCATTACTACATGCATTCTATAAACATAACCTAGTTTACAAATTCTGAAGTTGACAAAACTTCCACCTGGAGCGCTGAAGGTGGTTTTCATGTAGCATCTTTGCTGTTCCTATTTCGGAACAAGAAAACATTCTCGACTGTAAAGAAAACTTATGGTTTCACTACAGTGGAGTTGGCCTATGCTTTAATGAGAATCATATGTTTTTGTTCTGCAAACAGCTGTTTACCGGCTTGAATTTCATGCATGGAAAACAGCTGAAATTGAATGACTATGACAAAATAGTATCTTAAGTCACAAGGACGGGAAGGACCATTTACAGGCGAGAATGATGTTTCTAGTTGAGGCGTTGATCGAGACTAGAATTTCATTCGTGCACTGCAATAAACATTTACGTCCAAATAGCTTGCACTATTTTTTGTCATAATAATCTAGAAAACAATAATTGAGAAACAGAAATCATTACCTGCTTGTGCTGACATTACTACATGCATTTTATAAACAGAACCTAGTTTACAAGTTTCGAATCAGGAATTTCTTGATTGTAGTTGACAAAACTTCTACCTGGAGAAGGTGCCTTTAGGAACAGTTTTGCTGTTCCAAATTCGGAACTGGGAAACATACTCGACTGTAAAGAAAACATATGATTTTATTACAGTATAGTATGCTGTAATGAGAATCATATGTTTATTTGTTCTACAATCAGCTGTATACCGGCTTAATTTCATGGATGTAAAAAAGCTGAAATTGAATGACTGTGACAAAAATTATCTTATTGTGAGAGGAACATATCTAGTGCTTTCCTATGAGTTACTGCCAGGCCAGTCACAAACATGAAGTTTCATTGGACATTTTTGACTAACAGACGAACAGCTTTCTGTAACAGGTGACCATGCACACAAACTACTGCATACTTGCGTCAAAAGTAACTGCCAGTAACGTTCAGGTTTTCGGCAGTACAGTGGTATTGTGTATGTAAAAAGCTTCGTTATTGGCCAGCCTAAACCTGGGCAGAAATAGTATCTGATTATTTCTCATGAGAGTTTACTGAATTGATATTGTGAAATTTATTCATAATTGAAAGAGACAGTTTTTTGTCACATCCCTGATAAATGTGGGTGTGACAAAAATAAAACAGTGTTTTCTATCACTTGTGAGTGTTCACACAATTTTAGTCTGTCAATAAAATCTCACATCGTAAGATTTTTCTGTCCAGTCTAGTGCTTTACTCTTCCTATTTTCATAATGTCATTGACAGTGATAATGGGCATTATTGATTTCTCCTTGAAAACCATCAAAAGTTTTGATTTGTTAACGTTCATTTGTATAGTGAGGTCCACGTTATAATGGCAGTGTTTGATTGGTAATTGTATTGCTATCCTTGTTCATCATCCAAAAAGCGAAGAGCACTATCTCTTTCTTGTTTTGCTCTGTTGCAAGATCGTCTCTAACAATGCAGAATTAATAATCATTAACGAAATATTTCATCCTAATTATGAAAATTAATTATTAATTCATTGAAAAATATAATTTATTGCTTAATAAAATAGAATTGATTATTTTAAACGAGAATGAACAGTTAATATTACATCAATAAACCTGTAACAGCTACCGTCTATAGAAGGCATTGACAAAACTGAGGATCGGCAACGTTGTTCTGCTATCTTTCTCCACTGCCATCATAACGTGGACCTCACTATAGTCCATATCTAGCACTATTACTTGAACAACTTTGTGCCTGCAGACCTTCCGATGTATCCGAAACGATAATGGTATCATCTGCATATTTGATATTATTGATACACAGGCCGTTAAGAGATATATTATGCCTTCAAGTGCTTCCCTGGAGATGAATTCAGAGTAAAAATCGTAAAGGATGGGGGAAAGAATACATAAGTTACGACAGGCTTCGCCCAAGGTAATATAATACCTATAGAGTACCGTAAATGTATTCTAAATAATAATATAAATATAAATATCAGTACTCTTTTAAATTAAACATTAATGTGCGAAACAAGTTTCTATATAAATGAAAACTTTCAATACTAGTAGTTCTGTGAACAGTAGACCTCACGCAGTATTCTCATCCACAAGTACCTGATTGAAACTATAGACCTTATGGAAATACAACAATAGACTGGCTTCTCCACACATCTGTGTAATCAATCACTTGTCAGCTGATTTATGATGAATAATTCTATAGTCCGATTTTTACTCTAATATTGGCGTATGAAGGAGACTCCTTATTCCTTTTATATTATCCTCGAAATGCAAAATTTCCAAAAACCTTGTATACGTCGACGCGCAATTAAAAAAGGAACATACCTGTCAAATTTCATGAAAATCTATTACCGCGTTTCGCCGTAAATGCGCAACATATAAACAAATCAACATTTAAACATTAAGAGAAATGCCAAACCGTCGACTTGAATCTTAGACCTCACTTCGCTCGGTCAATAAATAAAAATATAAATGTCAGTACCCTTTTAAATTAAACATTAATGTGCGAAACATGTTTAATTTAAAAGAGTACTGAGCTTTATATTTTTATTTATATAAAAAATCCCTAAAGAGAAAAAACAAAAAATGTATTCTGTTTGCAGGAGTAATGCCAAAATGTGACTAAGTCATAGCGTATCAGTCACAGTTACCCCCACACTACTTGACTCAAGTCCAAGTCACGCCTTGTCATTATTCAAGCACTACAGGTGAAGTCACCTGAGCAGAGCAATCATATCACGTGACTTCCATTGTGTTGCACGTTTATTGTTCACCTGCCTCTAAAATCACCACAATGGCCGGCTCTGTCATTACATCTAGCATGTCATTGGCCGGAATAACAGTATTGTTCCACTCTAATGGTCCCCCTTGGTCCCCCTGGTGAACTAATGGTCTGGTCTGGGCTGTTATTGGTGTATTGTCTAGTCTCTATTGTCGTAGTGGTGACAAGAATCTTTTATCCTGGTTTGTTTTCAGTTATGATGCTCTAGTGATGTCATCACTCCTTTAAGATGAAATATTTTGTTGATTAATTATTAATTCTACAATGTTGAAAGACGATCTGGCAACAGAGCAAAGCGAGAAAGAGATAGTGCTATCCGCTTTGTTGAATGATAGACAAGGATAGCAATACCATTGCTTATCAAACACATTGCCATTATAACGTGGACATCACTATGGGCGATAACTTGGTTATGTAAATTCATCATGAGATTACTGAAAAATATAATTTGTTGCTTGAATAAATATTATTGATCATTTTAAACGGGAATTAACAGTTAATACATCAATAAACCTGTATCAGCTACCGTCTGCAGAAGGCATTGACAAGACAGAGGTTCGGCAACGTTTTTTTCCTTTCTCCACTTCCATTATAACGTGGACCTCACTATAGATTGACTCGAATAGTACTGCTACTCGCACTGAATTACAGTTTACAGATACGACTTGTTCGCTTTTTGGTACAGTTAATATCGATTGCAAGAACTGTATTTACTCGTACGCCTATTTTTTGGAACCTCTCATGAGGTTACTTCATATCTTTACTTGACCTTTCAACCTTTAACTTAAACTCTACTTTTTACATTTACTTTTTTGAACCTCTCATGAGGTTCTTCAACGGCTAATGTCGAAGGCGCTAGTTTGCAGTGATTGAATACTACCACAGATAACTTACATTTTATAACAATCACTGATTAAACAATCACAAATTGATTATATATGATAGTACTTTCTATCATCATTTTCACTACTACATTCTGTATCAGTATGCATGCGGCATCAGTGATTATATTTGTTTGGAAAACTATGAATGATAGAGCTCAATGTGCATCAAGTAGATCTATTCTACTATTCTACTTGTCATAGAGAAAACATACACATTCCTGTATGTTCATTCTATGTTTATATTCAATTTATGATTTAATTAACAATTCTTGTGCCTTTCACTTTACTCCTCAAAAAAGCATCCGGTTAATTGATTTTAAAGTGCGTAGTTATTTTATCACAAAAACCAAGAAACAGTACCAAAATCACGAGAATGGGACAATTGAGACGAGCGAATCGCATCCTACTAGAAATAGCTGAGCTAGTACTTACCAGAATCAACTGTACTGATTTGTCTGATCATAATATTGACCAAGTAATATAACCTACTGATCTAGGATCAAATTGATCATTCTTTGTGCAAAGAGACATAACAGAACTGTTATTAGTGCATAAATAGCATCTGGATGGTGGGATTCCAGTTAACAATTTCTCAGCACTCCAAATCCAATATTGTTCCCAAGCGAAAGTTCTAGATGAAGTACACGACTTGGCCTCACATTTATCAATAACTTTCAGAACGACGGCGATGATTATACTTGGCACAACATTCCTGGTGGCCGGTGGCCGGGCACTACTTTTCATTCATTAATCTTGTTTAACCGATAATGGATATATAATTACCGGCTCAAAAACGAACCATTAGCAGCTGAATTATTGGTTGGTGATCTGGTGAATCGACGGGCTTTGATCTATCCTGGGTTATTTCACGTGATCGGTGGGTTGGCAGGTTATGATGAGAGGAATAGATGATAGAGGATGCTGTGGAGAGAGAAAGATAGAGAACTATGGTGAGGTTTGAGGAGGAGTAGGAGGAGGAGGAGGGAATTGTCGAGGGGGAAAGAGGTGAGTAGTTAAAGAGTTCTTCTCCTTCTCCATATTCTTCTTCTTCTTCTTTTAAATCGTGTAATAGCGATTATTGGTGAAGTGATAATTGATAACTGTTTGGGTGATCCGGGAAATTAAGGCTACGTGAAAGTGAGAGGGAGCGAGAAAGATGAGAAAGAGGGCTGCAAGAGTATAGTTCACATTGTAAGTTATTTTTGGTGTTATTTAGATTGATAAATTAACAATTATTGTGACATATCAACACAGATATCATAGACCTACTGATATTCCTATAATTATGCATACTGTGTTTTGTATGCTATCTGATCATATCCACTTAATTTTCATTCATCAATAACAATTTTTTTAAAACAAACATGGGATGGATATAGAGTATATATAGAATAAGAATCTATGATATGTACAATAAAAACAATATACAAATTAGTGGTGATATACTGTGATAAGATGAAAATCAAACTCATCATCTTCACTTCAGGGATTAGGTTTATTAATTAACCTGTTCCGGTACCAATCTCTTTCTTGGCCTCCCTACATCTCTTTTTCCAGTAGGTCAATAGTTTTGGACTTCTAGGGGCATTCTTCCAGATGGCATTCTATCCAAATGACTGCACCAGTTGCGTCTATTTTGAACTAGTAGTTCTGTGAATAGTAGACCTCACGCAGTATTCTCATCCACAAGTACCTGATTGGAACTATAGACCTTATGGAAATACAGCAATAGACTGGCTTCTCCACACATCTGTGTAATCACTTGTCAGCTGATTTATGATGAATAATTCTATAGTCTGATTTTTACTCTGATATAAACGTATGAAGAAGGCTCCTTTTTCCTTCTATATTATCCTTGACAAAATTGGCAAAATTTCCAAAAACCATGTATATACGTCGACGCGCAATTGAAAAAGGAACATACCTGTCAAATTTCATGGAAATCTATTACCGCGTTTCGCCGTAAATGCGCAACATATAAACATTTAAACATTCGAACATTTAAACATTAAGAGAAATGCCAAACCGTCGACTTGAATCTTAGACCTCACTTCGCTCGGACAATAATTATTTCATGCGGAGGAGCAACCGATAAAACCGGTCTAATATCAGTATTTCTGATTCTATCAAATCTAGTGCAGCCAAATACACTCCTCAGAAACCTCATTTCTGAAATCAAACTCAATTTACAAATATGATTCTCATATAATATCATCGTCAATATATGAACACAATTCAATCTATTTTATTATTTGTCACAGACTAAACAACAGTAAGCATGACAAGACAATAGTCATAAACATTAAGAACATAACAATTATAACATTCATGTACAAAGTTGGTGACTTGATAAACTTTCAAAATAGTAAAAAAAATACGATTTAAAAACTAATGAACTTCATTCAAACTCTAAAAAAACAATATTTCAAAAGCAATGCAGGTTTACCATTCAATTATATTTTTTATGAATTGAGAAGTATTATAGGTAGCTGCTTCACTAGCATTTTTGATCGTAACCGTAGTCCGGTCACCCATCCAGTCAGGGATAGACGTGCACGTTTCTTAACTGCAGCGAATGTTCAGTCGTTGCTCGTTTGTGATTGGCTCTCGTCGACCAATTAGAAGCAAGAGGCGCTACGGTCTATTGACCAATTGGAATCGAAGGCTTCAATTTGGCTCCTCCTCCTTTCTAGTTTGAGCTCTATCTCTATGATGGAGGGTTGAGTGTAAGAGAGGGCCGACTGCGCCCTAATTTCACCCTACTAGGTCAAGAATAAAGGCAGTCATTCTATTCTATTCTACTTATGATTATTACATTGTATTATTACATTGAATTATTGCTTCACATACGTTTGAGTCAAATATTTGTTGAATAGATTCTGGCAGTAACTCATGCTTGAAATTGTCTCAAACTGCGGTTTAAAATTTTAAAAATTTAGAATAATAAGAAATTAATTCAAATTCCGTAATATTTCGTTCAACATTTCATCCAAATTAATTGATTTCAAAACCTCTCATTGCACACATGTCAAGGGATTCACTGGATATTCAACTATTGAATAATGAATTATCACCATCAACAACTATAAAACTCAACGGAAATCCAATTGCAAATAAGAAATGAATCTCTAACTTAGCTTACCATCAATACTCAACGTACTTGCAGAAGCAGAAGTCTTCAGGGGGATTTAATTGTCATTAAACAGCATTTAATTGGGTTTTTCGTTCAATAATACTCATTACTCAACTTAAGATTATTTTGAATTACTATTATTTTTACTCAACGTAATTACATATCGTTTGATTGTATGGTATGAGATGTTGTGGTATTTTTCCATAATTGAAAGAATAAGACTTTGATATTGTCAATACCATGGTATTGACAATATCAAAGTCTTATTCTTTCAATAATTACATATCTTTGACTCAATAAACTTATAACAGATGTAAAACATTCTTATCATACCATAGTTCCCCTCTAACAATAACTGATTTATTATGGTTGAAAAGTAATAAACATTTATAAATTTAATATTTTAGGTGGTATAAATCAGCTTGATTACTAGATTTAAATGGTATTAAACCAGCTAATCGTGTTTGTATAGGCCAGATGTTCCTGTATGAAGAATCAGTTTTATGTTTTTGATTCGAACAATTTTAATGTATGTTTTATCCTTCCTTCTCCTCTGTAGTTTTATTTCAATCTGATGTTTGGATTCGATTTTATTGGGTAGACTGTTTCAAATCGATTAGAATGATATGGATGAATTATTGTTAGAAACGAGCCTGGGTTAACCATGATCTATCATCAATTCAGGTAGCAATGATCATTATAGTTTTATTGCCTTTTTCTGTCATTAATTTTAGTTATGATGTTCTTTTGATAGCCTATGCTTATTAAGTGTTGTCCGAGTTTATTGGGTAGGCTATGTCTCTTTCTTGAGTTATATCATGGAGATACTGGAGTAAGATTGGAGATGAAGAGACTAGAAGATCGAAGATGCCTGTATGGGTTCATGGGTAAAAATATGATATGATTCTCCACTTTTTTCTACAGATGTGATCCAGTAATAAGCAAAGAGTATGAATTATGAATGTATGAAAGTATAGAGTATAGATACATTCTATACACTATGTTATTAAAGAATTTCATGCTTTTTGAGAAGTGATACAGATAGTGGGAAAATTATGCTTGTGATTGGAAATCAAGGAGGCAGTTTTATGAGACTACTTTTTTTGGGTGAGGTATATGTTTTTGAGTCCTTGACTTGTGCATTGTTCATGAGAGTGGTAATTGAGCAAGGATAGTATATAGCTAGCTATATACTATTATACTACTCTATATACTATTATTGATTATTGATTACCTCATTCATGTAGATTACAATATATACTGGCTTATAGACTTATATACAATAGCTAGGAATAGATCAAAGTTCAAGATGGATTTGCATAATATAAACTGGAATAATAATTTCAGTGATGATGTGAGAAAGAAAGTGCAAAAAGTAAGTGAGAAGAAAGGTTTATCAAGAGATTATTATTATTAAACGAAAATCCAAATTAAATGCAGGGTGAACAGCTAGATGGAAATTCGATGAGCGCTACTATTCAAAAATTATTTGTTAGCCCGAGAATCGAACCCAGAACCTCCTAATTGCCAGTCAGGAATGCTTACCCTGATACCAAACTGACAATCTCTGGAGCAGCGCTCATTTTATACGAAGCCATAGCGGCCAGCCGCTATGGCTGGCAGATGGAAATTACTGAGATATTGCAATTATTCAAATGCTAATGAATTAATTATTATTAAATGAAAATCCAAATTAAATGCTGTTATTCATTAACAACATTAGCGAATAATAAATACATTAGCATTTAAATAATTGCAATATCTCAGTAATTTCCATCTGTAGCTTTAATAAGAGAGTTTACAAGAGTGAACCAGGGAGAACTCATATTATATATATATGAAAAATATTAATTTCATATTGTTATCTATGAATATTTATAAATTAAAGATTGTTTTATTGTATGGGAGGACCTTACCTATGTCTGAATTCCAAATCATCGGGAAGTGATTTTAAAACTGATTTCATCATTTATTGTTGTTTTAGCTGGCCAACTTATTTGATCTGAACAATTGATTGAATGGCTGGAATATTATAATGTAGTTGAAGTTGACAATTTTTCTCTAATTGAGAGCTCGAGTTCTTTAGTGAAACATATTCATATAGCTCGAGTTCTATAGTGAAACATATTCAAAAACATATCCTATTGACAGGATAGGTTATTCTAGCAATAGAAAAATGCACAGATTACAGAAACTAACATAAATTTCAAGATTTGGTTCAAAAATTATCCTTCACACAGTTAATCAAATACTTTCTCTTTCTCTCTCTCATTTTTATTATTTCTCCTGTCTTCCTTCATCTTACACACATTTCCTTTCTTAATCACTCTCTCTCGATCTACCTGAACTGATCTCTCTCACTCTCATGTCAACAACAAGCCTCTCTTGACAGAACAGCTCTGCGGCCTCTCTCAATACAATATTCTTCTCATTAATTATTAGAAAACGATTCCTTTGTCTACTTGTACAATCCAGTTCGACTTTAGCATGCCTGCTGCCCCGATTGAGGAGAAAAAGAAGAAGGAGAAGAAGAAGAAGAGGAAGAAGAAGGAGGAGGAGAAAAAGAAGAAGAATGAGGAGGAGGAAAAGAATAAAATGCAGATCGTCTATAGCCGCTCTGTCAACTTAATTAGATTCTCCATCCATAATTGATTCTATTCTGAATATAATTGATAACCCACGACTGTATCACTACGTTTTTCTTCTTCACCATCTCATTCTTCTTCTTCAACTTCTCTTTTTTCGCCTACTCCATCCATCCTAATCCATACAACAAGTTCTACTCTGTTGTCGATTATTTATTCTTCTTTTTGTCGTTGTTCTTTCTTCTTCTCCTTCTTTTTCTCTGGATTACTTGATTCTTTGCACACATTCTCTATACAGGTTGCTGTCAATTCTTCTGTCCTCATTAAAACAATTAAGCTGCCTGCCTGCCCTCTTGATAGGTTTGCGTTTCAGACTTGATAGAGATTTCCAGATGGGAGGAGAATGGTGGGTACTGTCAAAGAGTGAGGAACAATGGATCATTGGAGATTTGAAGGATTATCATTTGTGAACAATTAATGAGTTATAGAATATCTGATTCATTATCCAGAGTTATTTGATGGCTCTTAATAATTAATTTAACTTACAAAAATGAATAAATGAAATGAATGAAATAAATTTAATGAAATGAATGAATGGAAATACTGTAAATAAATACTGTACCGAAAACACTTGGTTGTTGTCAGAGATATAGAAAAAATACATACATGTTTCAACACATTGGCATTGACAAGACAGAGGATCGGTAACATTTTTTTCTATCTTTCTCCACTGCCATTATAACATGGACCCTACTATATAGTTAATTCAGTAGATGACTAGCTTACCCGGCGAACTTCGTACCGCCAAAAAGTCAATGTATCTCATGTCACACTTGACTTTATTTGGTGAATCATGAAATTTATTTATTTACAATCAATAATTTAATTTACATCTCAATACGGACTTGCTATGTGCTTAAAATTCCCGTCTCAATACAAGTAAACAATTTCATCACAGAGTGACGTGTTTATTACAACTGGTAAGTTCATATGCTAAATCATATTATCACAACATGATCTTCAATCATGATGATCTTCCCGTACTACGTTATATCGGCCGCTCGGATGACAATTTCGAAAACATAGGTCTGTAAAATGGATTAATATAATAATAATATCAGCCCCCCTATTAAAATTTCTGGTCAGGAACCATCCCCAATATTCATTCACACAACATATTCCCAAAGTTTCATGCCGTTCTGTCAAGTCGTTTTCGAGTCTATGGGGTACAAACAAATGAACAAACTAACACACAAACAGACATTCATTTTTATGAATAGAGTTGTAAATATTTGGAAGCAAGAATTGGGAAGAAGGAAATGTGAATAATATGGTAAGTGGTAGAGCATTGAAGAATCAAAGATTCTAACTAATCAAGGATGCAACTTTAAGAAAACTTCGGAGATCTAGCACATATATCATAAAAAAGGAATAGTCGTATCACAACATCTCACCAAAAACAGTGTCTGAAGTGAAAAATATTGTATTGAAATTTTTCTATCGTTGAGCTTTACTTTCTGAAAAATGTATAGTCCTTTTCATTCAAGCTTCAAGTTTTATTCAAGTATTGCTTTCAATAATTGTACGGGAAAGATTGGATTGAAATAACTAAAATTGGTTTTGAAGATATGGAGAAGAAGATTCTGATTTGACACTTGAAATTCTCATGGTTGCTGAAATAATTCATCATTTATTAATTTATTCACATTCTAAAATACACATGTCAGCTCTTCTAAAAACAAAAGTCTCTGTATCATTCAGTCATCAGATAAGCCTATCTGATAATATACTTTTAGTATAAACTTGTTGAAATCTTATAAGAAATTTCTCAGAAACTTTGTCATACAATAGACAAGGCGAAGAAACAAATTGATTCATTCATAAGTGTTTTCGGCCATCATTAGTATGAAATTGGGCGTATGAACATTTTTGTTGAGGAGTGAATTTCCCATTTTCCAACTCATCATTAGTGATATTCGAAGAGTTGTAAATTCGGCTAACAGAGGTAGCAAGCAATTCAAATGAGATTGAATCGATTTGAAGTGATCATTATGAGACTCCTTTTTCAACGTATGAATGATACTTCATGTCAATTGTTCAGCTTTAGAATTACTCTTCCGATCTCATCCGATGATGAATGTTGAAGTCCTATCATTTTCATTATGATACATGATCTATGTATTCTTACATAATTCACTCCATTTACTTTATTGAGGTGCATTAGAACATAGTATACTGAAAAGAACATAACCTCATGGTTTGAGAAAATATAGATTTGTTACTCTCCTCTTCATTTCTGTACAATGGAATATATTATTTATTCATTAATAAATTGAAATTAGAAATTTACTAACAAAAATACAAAAGCTTTCATTGAAACTAAATAATAATAAAACATATAATATTGGCGTTGCCAGCAAAACAAAGTTTGTGCGCCAGCAACGAGCATTCAGTAAGCACTCCAATTTGAGAAAACTAGAAAAAAAGTAACTGTAGAAACAAAAAATTTCGCAAACACTTCAAACAAAAAAAAACATTGATAGATACAATATAATTCTCAACTATGAATGATTGGGGAGAAACAACTAGCTTGAAGCCCAAAACTGTTCCTTTCCCAAACTTAGATAGAAATTGTCCAAAAATAGGTTATGTTTATCACTTCATAAGTTTTGTCCATCAATGGACAGTATAATATCATAGAGAAACAATAGCGTGAGTAGATATCCCATGGTATGGGGCGTTTATGTCGCAACTTTTACTGGTATCTCAAGCCGATTACTGTCGATTATTGTCGATGTTTACTGTTTTGACCGGGTAAGAGTGTATGCACGGCACAATAATGAGAGACTACCAGCGTCATAAAGCTTCACGGGAAAGAACTAGGTGGACTATCATCTTGAGATAACAGTGAAAGTTGCGACATAAACGCCCTATACCATGGGATATCTACTTATGCTATTGCTTATCTATGACAGTATATACAGTCCAAATAGACTATGCCCCGGTTGCACAAAAGCCTGTTAAGTTCCAATCGTGATTCACTGCCAGGTAAGCCAATCAGAGGAGACCTATTTCCGGAGAAGCCTTCTCTAATTGGTTCTCGTGGTACTTGGCGGTATTATGATTAATGTATTATACTAGTTATTAAATATTATCATAGAGAAACGATAGCATAGATATCCCATGGTATAGGGCGTTTATGTCGCAAGTTTTACTGTTATCCCAAGCCGATAGTTCACATAGTTCTTTCCTATGCAGCTGTGTGACGTTGGTAGTCTCTCAAATTGTGCCGTTCATGCACTATCACCCCAACAAAACAGTAAAAATTGACAATAATCGACAGTAATCGGCTTGATATAACAGTAAGAGTTGCGACATAAACGCCCTATACCATGGGATATCTACTTAAGCTATTGTTTCTCTATGATAATATATAAGCTTATATATTATTAAAATGAATGTCTGTCTGTGTGTTAGCTTATTTGTTTGTTCCCTATAGACGTGAAAACTACTTGACAGTAGTGCATGAAACTTTGGGAATATGTTGTGTGAATATTGGGTATGGTTTCTGACCAGAAATTTTAATATGGGGGATATCAGAATCTACTTACGCTATTATTTCTCTATGATAATACAGTCTATTAGACTATGCCCCGGTTGCACAAAACACTGTTAAGGGATTCAACGCCAGGTAAGCCAATCAGAGGAGACTTATTTCCGGAGAATCCTTCTCTGATTGGTTCTCGTGGCACTTAGTGGCATTATGATATGTATATGTATTATACTAGTTAATGGATATTATGTACTGGTCATTCTATTTTTCTATTCTCAGATACAAAACGGTGACAGAAGCACAGTACTCTAGATGGATGGATGACCGCTTGTCCATCTGCACCACTCTCCATTCTTAGTTTGTTTTCTTAGTCTTATAATCTTTGTTGTACAGTGCTTTAGTTTTACTTGGAATTGTATTGGAGGGTTAAGTGTAAGAGAGGGCCGGATGCGCCCTAAATTCGTCCTCCCAGGTTTTTTTTTTCAATAGAGGCAGAAAATCAATCAATCAATCAATCAATCAATCAATCAATCATTCGAGCACAGATTTGTCACGACTTTTTTCAGTTAGTCTGTGACTTAAGTATAAAGATTTTGCAAAAATCACTTTCTTTCAGCGTCCAACATAATATACGAATCAATAGAATTTCCATCTTCTTCAGCATTCCATGATTTTTGTTGCTGTTGTGGTGAAAACATCAACTTGTAACTCAATTATTTGGAAGCGCTGCAAGAGGTTAGTAAGCCACCAGAAACAATTGAAAAATTCAATTATCCGGAAGTGTACCTTCTGCAGTATTCTAGTCGATAAATGATCACGTACACAGCTGGCTATACAATCATGGAATAAAACAATCGTACAGGAGTTTTCTCTGCTACAATACAAAGACAATTACCGCAATTACGTTCGAAAGGTACGTTTCAATTTCCCAGTAGTAATGTACGTACAAACAAAATGGGAGAAATTACAATAGGATTTGTTATTATTTGCCATCCAGTCCATTACGGTCCATTCTCTTATTATTTCGTTGTGCTTTTCTCTTCATATTTCGATTTTCTTCAATTGGTGTTTCTGGCTTCTTTTCATCCGAAAATTCTCAATTCCGAATTGAATTATGTACCAAAATTTTTTTTGAGTTATTAAATGGAATTTATTCTATGTTAAGTTAGTAGTTTTCAGTTCCCATGAAGATAGTAAATTTATTCTTGTTCATTGGCAACTTAGCTAGCATTTCTAAAATCGTTATAATTATGATCAGAATCTTATTAAAGTCCTTGGTTCCCACGATCCCACTTGGAATTATCTGCTCTCACGACGATCTAGACGCCAGAAGTATGCTGAATCAATCCCATAATTCTAAACTTGCAAAAGGGAAATAACTTTTCTCTCCCAGTTTCCTTCTTGCTTGAACGTATCACCTTCCTTATTTACTGAGCAGAAAGAGAGTGGGCGAAGAGAAATTCACAGGCGATCGGGTAAATATTTTAAATGATGATGGCAAAACTGATCAGTCTGGAAGCCTCTGAAAACTAGGAAAGCGATTATTCTAATCCCAGCTGTCATAGTGTTGACTGTTTCTTGATATTTTCTTACAATTTCCAGTAGCCTAATATGTTTTCGTTTGGGGGTACATTCTCATTCTCCCCAGGAGAATTTAATAATTGATTGTCCAAGTAAATCGGACATTTAATGTAAGAGTAATATTTAGAAGTAAAGTCCCCCTTATAGCTATGGGATAGTTAAGATATTGACGATTGATTCCCTCTATACTACGCATCTTCAATACCCATTTTGGGTGAGTATTTTCATTATTGTCATTGAATATGATTTATAAGTGTTCGATTTATGTATGTTAATAATATTATTTATTTCCTCATAGGAAGCGGTGAATTGTATTTATTTGATGATCTACCTAGATCATCAATTGAATACAATCCTATTAGTTATTGGTAATTATTATGTTTCTAATTCTGTTGTAAATTTGTCATCAGGTTTCTGTATCGGGCTGAGAATTTCCATTGTAAAAGGGCCGGCGACTTCTTCCAACCATGGATGGAATCGTACGTCATTGAACGCTGATGAGGAGAGAACAAGACTAACTCCCTTTTGGATCTGTCGCCGCGACGCCTGAACATTCCTGGAGGACGACTAATCATCTTCACCCTTCATCCATCTCCGCCAGGGACTCCGGACATCGCGACGACAATTACAAGATGAGTACTTGATCTTTCCCACCAGAATTCAATGTGTCCCTTAAATTTTGGTCTCTTAAAGACGTAAATTTGGTCTCTTAAAGACAAAGATAATCTTTAATTGAAGAAAGTATTTATTGTAAAGTGTTGTTTGAATTTAAATATTTAATATAGAGGCAATCAATCGTCAAATGATTTTTATTTCGAATTCCTCACCACTGGAATAGTACTAGAAATTTCACTAACCCCTCCACCACCGGGGTCTAGCATGATTTCCAAACTTAATTATAGTTGTCTGAGAATTTAGGTTCTCAAAAGACACTATAAAATTGGTAGCAGAACATACGGTTAATTAGTGAATTTTCTGGTCCTATTTTTGTGTTGGAATTGGAAATTTAAATTTGAAATGGGAAAATTGAATTCTGATGGAATATTATTGAATTAATGAAATTTTTAAGTGATTTAATAAGTAGCGGTTTCCAGACTATCAGGTTCCATTAATTTATCTAAAGTAAGAAAAATTTTAGTGATATTGAATTATCAAGCTTTTCAATTGTGTAGAAGTAATAAGTATTAATAATTAGTAGATTTGATTATAATAGGATAACATGGCGGTTACACTGGAAATAGTGAAAACGGCATTTACAAGTAACCGTGTAATTAATTCATTTTTGTCTCATAAAATTAACCCAGATGTATTAGTAAAAGATGAACTTCTGTTCGAATTGGAAATCCTAGGTTTAGATAGATCGGAAATGCAAAGTCAGACAGTTGATTGTCTGAGAACTTTGTTTAGACAAAAGATCGCTGACCTCACTGAACGTAGACAAGTGTCCTATGAAACGTTAAGATCTCATAGCACAATAAAAGAAATTAGCTCTCGAATTCTATATTTATTGGAAGAACTTGAATCAATGTCGGAACTGACTAGAAAAGAAATTGTGAATTAGAATCGAAGATTCTTCATTTCATTTCAGTGATTGAACAATCTTTGAAAGCCTTTCCAACAATAACACCAGATAAACAAGGAAAATCATTGACCTTGTTGTATGAAATGATATATATGTTGCCTTCAATCATTGCTCGTACTGTAGATTTGCAAAGTAAACAAGTTAAGAGTAGGCCTCCTTCTCCAGCTAATATGAAATCGCCTAGTGCATTCTCATTCCCAGTACATCAAATGTTGTAGTTTCAAATCAACCAGGTACAAGTAAACTATTGAATATACCTTCTGTGAACATAATAAATTCGCCAACTGGAGAGGTGAATGCAGCTGCAGGCCCTGACAATAATATAATTTTGAGTCAAAATCAAAATCAGGTACAACATTCAATGTATTCAAAAATACATAACCCCATTGAATCTTTGACTAAAAATTTGAAACCTACTGATGGTCTGAACATTCATGATTTGTTATCATTTCTAACAATTGCACTAAAAATTCAGTCATTTTCTCAAATAGATGACGGCCAGATGCTAAAGCTATTAGTGCCATTCACAGTTGGGCCTCTATGCGATAAAATCACTATGGCGATCAATTCAAGTCACTCTTTTGATAAATTCCACCAGGAGGTTCTGAACTATTTTGTACCACAGAGACTTATGTCAACAATAGTCAAAGATCGATTTTATCGACTGCAAGCGCCGGTTGAGCCTATATCAGCTTACGTGGTGTCGATAAAAGAGAGTGCTTTGCTATTGAGATTGGAAAAATCAGAAGCTGAAGTCGTATCTACAATATTAAGTGGTCTGAGTCCTCACGAAAGGTCAAGGTTAATTTTCATGAACAAACCTACAACTCTAGCCCAATTAGATGAAATCTGTATCCAGGCACAAAATTTACATTTTGCAGATATCGAGAGAGATGCTTTCTATAGGACTAATAGGGATAATAACAATACACCTCAATTTGAAAAAAGACCCATAAATAACTATCCCAACAGAGGACACAGGCAGGGATTTGTATGCTATAAATGCAATGGACTCAATCACATTGCAAGAAATTGCACTAAGAATTTAAACTTCAACCTAGCCTCATCAACAAAAAAAACTTAGTGTCAAAAGTAAATAAAGTAGAAAAACAATCAAAATTGAAATCATTGAAAAATAAAATTTCTAATTCTAAGAAACGTTTCATTCAAAATTTGCAAAGAAAATCTGAAAATAAAGTGTGTGGGATGATTTATTCTAACAAAGCTCTTCCCTTTGTACCAGCGAATTTCAATAATGGTGAAACTACATTCCAATGTCTAGTTGACTCTGGTTCAGCGTTTTCAATAATAAAAGCCTCCACACTTCAGGAAATAATTAGCAGTAATAAACTTAAAGAAATTGAGATCATTGAAGATCAAGTTATTTGTTCGACTGCAAACTCTTCTAAATTAGTTATGAATACGTCGTGCATTTTGAAAATTAAAATAGAAATATTCTCATGGAAATTCCGATTTTTAATTGCTGATAACTTGCCAGTTGAAATAATTTTGGGATGTGACTTCATAGAGCACTCTCAGATCCTTGTGAATTTAATAAGAAGAAACTTTTTCTTTGACTTCAGTCCTCACTTGAAATTTCCTTTAATTAATAAAGATTTTTCTAACAATTCCGAAATTCAAGTTCATAATATCATGGAGAGACTGGCTCCAATGGACTTATCGCATTTGAGTTATTTTGATAGGAGTAGTCTAGAGAAATTGATCAGTAAACACGCAGATGTTCTGACTGAGAAAATGGATCAACCGATCTAATAAAATATGATATTAAATTAACATCCAACAAGGTTGTCAGATCTCAACCGTATTCTATGAATCCAATCAAGTTGGAATATCTAAGAAAAAAGATTCAACAGCTACTAGATGAAGATATAATTGAGCCCTCAACATCGCAGTACTCGTCACCTTGTTTATTGGTGCCCAAACCAACTCCAAATTCTTATCGATTGTGCATTGATTATCGTCGCCTCAATAAGGTAATAGAGTTACAGTCAGCTCCATTAGGAAATCTTCACGAATGTTTTCATTATTTTTCAAATGCTAAGTGGTTTTCGTGCATTGATTTGACTAGCGCTTATAACCAAATCCATTTGACTGAAAAATCGAAGCATCTAACAGCGTTCATAACACCATTTAACTTGTATCAATTCAAGCGTTTGCCATATGGAATCAGTTGTGGATCAGCTGTTTTGACCAACTTAATGCAGAAATTGTTTGGTGACTTGCGTTTCAAGGGACTATTTTTTTATTTGGATGATTTGATTATATATACTGACACTCTCGAAAATCATTGGAAATTATTAGATGAAGTTTTCTGTAGATTAAAACGATCAAACCTGACAGTGAACCCTCAGAAATGTAACTTTGCTGCTAACAAAATCAATTTCCTAGGTCATTTGGTTTCTCATAATAGTATTTCGATCGACCCAGAAAGAACAAAACCAATTGTTAATTTTCCTGTTCCAACTAAAGTGAAAGGAATTGAACGATTCTTGGGAATGGTGCAGTTTTTCTCTAAGTTTATCCCCAACTTAGCACAGATTTCAGCCCCATTGAATGCCTTGAGGAAGAAAAATGCGAAATTCATATGGAATGATGAATGTCAAAAATCGTTTGATAAACTAAAACAGATTCTATCACAGCCTCCGCTTCTAAAAATGGCTGATTTCAATGAGAAGTTTATTTTGAGCACTGATGCTTCTTCAATTGCAATAGGATGTGTGTTGGGTCAGATGCAAGATGGAGCTTTTGCCCCAATCGCTTATGCATCACGCACCCTATCACCATTAGAACGAAAATATTCCACCTATGAAAAGGAAACTTTAGCTGCACTTTATGGAGTTGAGAAATTTAAATATTTCCTTGAACATACAAAATTCATTCTGAGAACTGATTGTAATGCACTGCAATTTGTCTTGAACCATCCAAAGCAACTTGGTAGGATAGGGAGATGGGTTCTAAGGCTATCTGCCTTTCAGTTTACTACAGAGCATGTGAAAGGCGTTGACAATAAGGTCGCCGATTGCTTAAGCCGTATGTTTGAAGACTCTCCTCCCGAAGTAATAGAACAGAATTTATGTAGTATAAATTTAGTAGATTTCCCACTCAGTTTCACTGATATTCAACCTATCAGAAGCAGGACGAATTTGTGAAGGAGATAATGCAATCAGCGCGTGCTGGTAATGATATCTTTCCGTATCAAATAAAAAAGGGAATTCTAGTATGCAATGTTCGAAATTCAACTGAACCAAAAATAGTACTTCCCCAAGTTCTAAAACCTATGGTTTGCAAGTATTACCACGAATCTTTGTTTGGCGCTCATCTAGGATATACAAAAACTTTGGATAAAATCAAACAGGTTTTCACTTGGAAAGGAATATCTAAAGATGTAGGAGTATTTATCAGAACTGTAAAATATGTGCATTATCTAAACCAGCACAGAAGGCTAATTATGGCTATATGGCTTCCAGTGTTGCTTCTTACCCAATGGAGAAATTATTTATAGATTTTGTAGGAAAACTCCCAAGATCTTCTAAAGGTAATTGCATGATTTTTAGCTGTCTCGACGCTTTTAGTAAGTATTGCTGGCTGATTGCAGTCAGAGAAGCCAATGCTAATACCGTTTGCAATGAACTACAAAGGATTTTCACTAATTTCGGTGTACCTAAAATAATAGTATCAGACAATGGACCACAATTCAAATCTAATATATTCAATAAGTTCTGTTTTCAAAGAGGCATTTTACATGTCACGTGTACTCCATACCACCCTCAATCCAACGCTGTTGAAAGAGTACATAGGAATTTGAAATCTGCACTTATTGCATTCTCTTCTCATGACCACACAAGATGGGATGTACCACTCAGTTGGTTACCTCTAGCATTTAATTGTAGCTTCCATGAAAGTAGTAAGTATACTCCTTATGAGTTGATTTTCAGGCATAAACCAACTCACCCACTCACGAATATATGGGTAATAGATGAAATACTGCCCCAGAAATTCAGTGAAAGTACGAGAAAATTGTGGAAACAAGCTCATGAAAACCTCTTGAAATCGCAGAGTAAAGCGAAGGAAAGATTTGACTTACAAAGAAGT